>NW_027195823.1:0-131155 GCF_038502225.1 Cherax quadricarinatus
TGATGTTTTTCTGCATATTTCACGATATAGATCATTTAGAACACTTTTCAAACAAACCTGATTTTTTAGCTAAAATTCATGGATTTTCAAGTTTTTTATCAGAATTACTGATGGAATTGAAATTTTCAAGCAATTTCAACATTTTAAAGAATATTGCATATTTTTCAAAAAGCCCATAAAATTTCGAAGAAATTCAAAAACAATTTTGAATATTTCATATATTTTTTTAAAAATACCTGAAGCATTGAAAAAAATCGAAAAATATGGTAAAATGATGTTTTACTGCAAATTTCGACGATTTAGAGCATTTAGAACACTTTTCAGACAAACCTGATTTTTTAGCTAAAATTCATGGATTTTCAAAGTTTTCTATTACAATTACTGATGGAATTGAAATTTTCGAGCAATTTCAACATTTTAAAGTATATTACATATTTTTCGAAAAATACAAAAATAATTTTGAATGTTTCATGTGTTTTAAAAATACCTGAATCATTGAAAAAATCGAAAAATGTGATAAAATGATGTTTTACTGCATATTTCGACGATTTAGAGCATTTAGAACACTTTTGAGACAAACCTAATTTTTTAGCTAAAATTCATGGATTTTCAAAGTTTTTTTTATCAGAATTACTGATGGAATTGAAATTTTCGAGCATTTTCAACATTTTAAAGTATATTACAAATTTTTCAAAAAGCCCATAAAATTTCAAAGAAATTCAAAAATAATTTTGAATATTTCATATATTTTTTAAAAACACCTGAAGCATTGAAAAAATCGGAAAATATGGGAAAATGATGTTTTACTGCATATTTCGACGATTTGGAGCATTTACAACACTTTTCACACACACCTGATTTTTTAGCTAAATTACATGGATTTTTACACTTGAAATGTGTTGACACAATGCTACACAAAAATGTCATATTTAAGTTACTTTCAGCATAAAATTCAATTGCATCAGTAATTCTGATAAAAAAGTTTTAAAAACTCATTAATTTTACCTAAAATCTCAGGTTTGTTAGAAAAGTGTTCTAAATATTCTAAATCGTCGAAATATGCGGTAAAACATCATTTTACCATATTTTTCGATTTTTTTAATGCTTCAGGTATTTTTAAAAAGTATATATTGATGGAATTGATATTTTAGAGCATTTTGCAACATTTGAAAGTATATTACATATTTTTCAAAAAGCCCTTAAAATTTCGTAGAAATTCAAAAATATTTTTGAATATTTCATATATTTTTTAAAAACACCTGAAGCACTGAAAAAATCGAAAAATATTATAAAATGATATTTTACTGCATATTTCGACGATTTGGAGCATTTAGAACACTTTTCACAAAAACCTGATTTTTTTAGCTTAAAATACATGGATTTTCACACTTGAAATATGTATTGACACACTATTACACAAAAATATCATATTTAAGTTACTTTCAGCATAAAATTCAATTCCATCAGTAATTCTGATAAAAAAGTTTGAAAATCCTTGAATTTTAGCTAAAAAATCAGGTTTGTCTGAAAAGTGTTCTCATTGTTCTAAATTGTCGAAATATGCAGTAAAACATCATTTTACAATATTTTCGATTTTTTCAATGCTTCAGGAATTTTAAAAAATATATGAAAATATTCAAAATTATTTTTGAATTTCTTACTTTTATAAATTTTGAAAATATGTATATCTTTTCAAATGTTGAAAAACGATCAAAAATATCAATTCCATCAGTATATATTTTTTGAAAATACCTTAAGCATTGAAAAAATCGAAAAATATTGTAAAATGATTTTTACTGCACATTTCGACGATTTGGAGCACTTAGAACACTTCTCAGACAAACCAGATTTTTTTAGCTAAAATTCATGGATTTTCAAAGTTTTTGATCAGAATTACTGATGGAATTGAAATTTTCGAGGATTTTCAACATTTTAAAGTATATTACATATTTTTCAAAAACCTATAAAATTTCGAAGAATTTCAAAAATAATTTTGAATATTTCATATATTTTTTTAAAAATACATGAAGCATTGAAAAAAATCGAAAAATATTGTAAAATGATGTTTTCCTGCAAATTTCGACGATTTAGAGCATTTAGAACACTTTTCAGACAAAACTGATTTTTTAGCAAAAATTCATGGATTTTCAAACTTTTTTTATCAGAATTACTGATGGAATTGAATTTTGTGCCGAAAGTAACTTAAATATGACATTTTTGTGTAGTATTGTGTCAATACATACTTCAAGTGTGAAAATTTTAGCTAAAAAATCAGGTTTGTGTGAAAAGTGTTCTAAATGCTCCAAATCGTCGAAATATGCAGTAAAACATCATTTTACCATATTTTTCGATATTTTCAATGCTTCAGTTTTTTTTTTTTTAAATATATGAAACATTTAAAATTATTTTTATTTTTTTCAAAATTTTATGGGCTTTTTGAAAAATATGTAATATACTTTCAAATGTTAAAAAATGCTCGAAAATTTCAATTGCATCAGTATATATTTTTAAAAATACCTTAAGCATTGAAAAAAATCGAGAAAGTGCAAAATGATTTTTTACTGCGTATTTCGCGATTTGGAGCACTTAGACAAATCTGATTTTCTTATCTTAAATTCATGTATTTTCTAAATTTTTGATCAGAATTACTGATTTAATTGAAATTTTCGAGCATTTTCAACATTTTAAAGTATATTACATGTTTTTCAAAAACCCATAAAATTTCGAACAAATTCAAAAATAATTTTGAATATTTCATATATTTTTTAAAAACACCTGAAGAATTGGAAAAATGGAAAAATATGGTAAAATGATGTTTTACTGTATATTTTGATGATTTGGAGCATTTAGAACACTTTTCAGACAAACCTGATTTTTTAGCTAAAATACATGGCTTTTCACGCTTGAAATATGTATTGACACAATATTACACGAAAATGTCATATTTAAGTTACTTTCAGCATTAAATTCAATTCCATCAATAATCCTGATAAAAAAGTTTGAAAATCCATGAATTTTCGCTAAAAAATCAGGTTTGTCTGAAAAGCGTTCTTAATGCTCTAAATTGTCGAAATGTGCAGTAAAACATCATTTTACAATATTTTTCGATTTCTTCAAAGCTTTTGATCAGAATTAACTATGGTATTGAATTTTTCAAGCATTTTCAACATTTTGAAGTATATCACGTATTTTTCAAAAAGCTCATAAAATTTTGAAGAAATTCAAAAATAGCTTTGAATATTTCATATATTTTTTTTAAAATACCTGAAGCATTGAAAAAATCGAAAAATATGGTTAAATGATGTTTTACTGCAAATTTCGACGATTTAGAGCATTTATAACACATTTCAGACAAAAATGATTTTTTAACTAAAATTCATGGATTTTCAAAGTTTTTTTATCAGAATTACTGATGGAATTGAAATTTTCGAACATTTTCAACATTTTAAAGCACATTGCATATTTTTGAAACAGCCCATAAAATTTCGAAAAAATTGAAAAACAATTTTGAATATTTCATATGTTTTTTAAAAAATACACGAAGCATTGAAAAAAATCGAAAAATATCGTTAAATGATGTTTTACTGCAAATTTCGACGATTTAGAGCATTTATAACACATTTCAGACAAACCTGATTTTTTAGCTAAAATTCATGGATTTTCAAAGTTTTCTATTATTACTGATGGAATTGAAATTTTCAAGAAATTTCAATATTTTAAAGTATATTACATATTTTTCGAAAAGCCTATAAAATCTCGAAGAAATACAAAAATAATTTTGAATATTTCATGTATGTTTTAAAAATACCTGAAGCATTGAAAAAATCGAAAAATATGATAAAATGATGTTTTACTGCATATTTCGACTATTTAGAGCATTTAGAACACTTTTCAGACAAACCTCATTTTTCAGCTAAAATTCATGGATTTTCAAAGTTTTTTATCAGAATTACTGATGGATTTGAAATTTTCGAGCATTTTTCAACATTTTAAAGTATATTACAATTTTTTGAAAAAGCCCATAAAATTTCAAAGAAATTCAAAAATAATTTTAAATATTTCATATATTTTTTAAAAACACCTGAAGCATTGAAAAAATCGGAAAATAAGGTAAAATGATGTTTTAGTGCATATTTCGACGATTTGGAGCATTTAGAACACTTTTCACACACACCTGATTTTTTAGCTAAAATACATGGATTTTTACACTTGAAATATATATTGACACAATATTACACAAAAATTTCATATTTAAGTTACTTTGAGCATAAAAATCAATTCCATCAATAATTCTGATAAAAAAGTTTGAAAATCCATGAATTTTAGCTAAAAATTCAGGTTTGTCTGAAAAGTGTTCTAAAAGCTCTAAATTGTCGAAATAAGCATTAAAACATCATTTTACAATATTTTTCCATTTTTTCAAAGATTTTGATCAGAATTACCAAAGGAATTGAAATTTTCGAGCATTTTCAACATCTTGAAGTATATTACATATTATTCAAAAAGCCCATGAAACTTTGAAGAAATTCAAAAATAGTTTTGAATATTTCATATATTTTTTTAAAAATACCTGAAGCATTGAAAAAATCGAAATATATGGTAAAATGATGTTTTACTGCACATTTTGACAATTTAGAGCATTTAGAACATTTTTCAGACAAACCTGATTTTTTAGCTAAAATTCATGGATTTTCAAAGTATTTTATCAGAATTACTGATGGAATTGAAATTTTTGAGCATTTTCAACATTTTAAAGTATATAACATATTTTTCAAAAAGCCCATAAAATTTCGAAGAAATGGAAAAATAATTTTCAGTATTTCATGTATTTTTTAAAAATACCTGAAGCATTGAAAAAATCGAGAAATATGGTAAAATGATGTTTTACTGCATATTTCGACGATTTAGAGCATTTAGAACACTTTTCAGACAAACCTAATTTTTTAGCTAAAATTCATGGATTTTCAAAGTTTTTTTATCAGAATTACTGATGGAATTGAATTTTATGCTGAAAGTAACTTAAATATGACATTTCTGTGTAGTATTGTGTCAATACATATATCAAGTGTGACAATTTTAGCTAAAAAATCAGGTTTTTGTGAAAAGTGTTCTAAATGCTCCGAATCGTCGAAATATGCAGTAAAACATCATTTTACAATATTTTTCGATTTTTTCAATACTTCAGTTGTTTTTTTTAAATATATGAAATATTTAAAATTATTTTTTATTTTTTTCGAAATTTTATGGGCTTTTTGAAAAATATGTAATATACTTTCAAATGTTAAAAAATGCTCGAAATTATCAATTCCATCAGCATATATTTTTTAAAAATACCTTATGCATTGAAAAAATCGAGAAAGTGTAAAATGATTTTTACTGCATATTTCGACGATATGGAGCACTTAGAACACTTTTCAGACAAATCTGATTTTTTAGCTAAAATTCATGGATTTTCAAAGTTTTTGATCAGAATTACTGATGGAATTGAAATTTTCGAGCATTTTCAACATTTTAAAGTATATTACATATTTTTCAAAAAGTCCATAAAATTTCGAAGAAATTCAAAAATAATTTTGAATATTTCATATATTTTTTAAAAACACCTGAAGCATTGAAAAAATCTAAAAATTTGGTAAAATCATGTTTCTCTGCAGATTTCGACGATTTTTAGTATTTAGAATACTTTTCACACAAACTTGATTTTCTAGCTAAAATACATGGATTTTTACACTTGAAATATATGTTGATACAATGCTACACAAAAATGTCATATTTAAGTTACTTTCAGCATAAAATTCAATTCAATCAGTAATTCTGATAAAAAAGTTTGAAAATCAATTAATTTTAGCTTAAATCTCAGGTTTGTTTGAAAAGTGTTCTAAATGTTCTAAATCCTCGAAATATGCAGTAAAACATCATTTTACAATATTTTTCGATTTTTTTAATGCTTCAGTTATTTTTAAAAAATACATGCTGATATAATTGATATTTTCGACCATTTTTCAATATTTGAGAGTATATTACATATTTTTCAAAAAGCCCTTAAAATTTCAAAGAAATTCAAAAATAATTTTGAAAATTTCATATATTTTTTATAAACACCTGAGACATCGAAAAAAATCGAAAAATATTATAAAATGATGTTTTACTGCATATTTCGACGATTTGGAGCATTTAGAACACTTTTCACACAAACCTGATTTTTTAGCTAAAATACATGGATTTTCACACGAAATATGTATTGACACAATATTACACAAAAATGTCATATATAAGTTACTTTCAGCATAAAATTCAATTCTTTCAGTAATTCTGATAAAAAAGTTTGAAAATCCTTGAATTTTAGCTAAAAAATCTGGTTTGTCTGAAAAGTGTTCTAAATGCTCTAAATTGTCGAAATATGCGTTAAATCATCATTTTTCAATATTTTTCGATTTTTTCAATGCTTCAGGAATTTTTAAAAAATGTATGAAATATTCAAAATTATTTTTTAATTTCTTCGAAATTTTATGGGCTTTTTGAAAAATATGTAATATACTTTCAAATGTAGAGAAATGCTCGAAAATATCAACTCCATCAGTTCGTATTTTTTAAAAATACCTGAAGCATTGAAAAAATCGAAAAACATGGTAAAATGATATTTTACTGCATATTTCAACGATTTAGAGCATTTTGAACACTTTTCACACAAACCTCATTTTTTTGCTAAAATTCATGGATTTTCAAAGTTTTTGATCAGAATTGCTGATGGAATTGAAATTTACGAGCATTTTCAACATTTTAAAGTATATTACATATTTTTCGAAAAGACCATAAAATTTCGAAGAAATTGAAAAATAATTTTGAATATTTCATATATTTTTTAAAAACACCTGAAGCATTTAAAAAATCGAAAAATATGGTAAAATGATATTTTACAGCATATTTCGACGATTTGGAGCATTTTGAACTCTTTTCAGACAAACCTTATTTTTTAGCTAAAATACATGGGTTTTCACACGTGAAATATGTATTGACACAATATTACACAAAAATGTCATATTTAAGTTACTTTCAGCATAAAATTCAATTCCATCAGTAAATTTCGAAGAAATACAAAAATAATTTTTAGTATTTCATCTATTTTTTAAAAATACCTGAAGCACTGAAAAAATCGAAAAATATGGTAAAATGATGTTTTTCTGCATATTTCGACGATTTAGAACATTTAGAACACTTCTGAGACAAACCTGATTTTTTAGGTAAAATTCATGGATTTTCAAAGTTTTCATCATAATTACTGATGGAATTTAAATTTTCAAGCATTTTCAACATTTTGAAGTATATTGTATATTTTTCGAAAAGCCCATAAAATTTCGAAGAAATTCAAAAATAATTTTGAATATTTCATATATTTTCTTAAAAATACCTGAAGAATTGAAAAAAATCGAAAAATATGGTAAAATGATGTTTTACTGCAAATTCCGACGATTTAGAGCATTTAGAACACTTTTCAGACAAACCTGATTTTTTAGCTAAAATACGTGGATTTTCACGCTTGAAATATGTATTGACACAATATTACACAAAAATGTCATATTTAAGTTACTTTTAGCATAAAATTCAATTCCATCAATGATTCTGATAAAAAGTTTGAAAATGCATGAAATTTAGCTAAAAAATCAGGTTTGTCTGAAAAGTGTTCTTAATGCTCTAAATTTTCGAAATATACAGTAAAACATCATTTTACAATGTTTTTCGATTTCTTCAAAGTTTTTGATCAGAATTACCGATGGAATTGAAATTTTCAAGCATTTTCAACATTTTGAAGTGTATTACATATTTTTTAAAAAGCCCTTAAAATTTTGAAGAAATTCAAAAATAGTTTTGAATATTTCATATATTTTTTCAAAAATACCTGAAGCATTGAAAAAATAAAAAAATATGGTCAAATGATGTTTTTCTGCATATTTCGACGATATAGAGCATTTAGAACACTTTTCAAACAAACCTGATTTTTTAGCTAAAATTCATGGATTTTCAAAGTTTTTTATCAGAATTACTGATGGAATTGAAATTTTCAAGCATTTTCAACATTTTAAAGAATATTGCATATTTTTCAAAAAGCCCATAAAATTTCGAAGAAATTCAAAAACAATTTTGAATATTTCATGTATTTTTTTAAAAATACCTGAAGCATTGAAAAAAATCGAAAAATATGGTAAAATGATGTTTTACTGCAAATTTCGACGATTTAGAGCATTTAGAACACTTTTCAGACAAACCTGATTTTTTAGCTAAAATTCATGGATTTTCAAAGTTTTCTATTACAATTACTGATGGAATTGAAATTTTCGAGCAATTTCAACATTTTAAAGTATATTACATATTTTTCGAAAAGCCCATAAAATTTCGAAGAAATACTAAAATAATTTTGAATGTTTCATGTATGTTTTAAAAATACCTGAAGCATTGAAAAAATCAAAAAATATGATAAAATGATGTTTTACTGCATATTTCGACGATTTAGAGCATTTAGAACACTTTTGAGACAAACCTAATTTTTTAGCTAAAATTCATGGATTTTCAAAGTTTTTTTATCAGAATTACTGATGGAATTGAAATTTTCGAGCATTTTCAACATTTTAAAGTATATTACAAATTTTTCAAAAAGCCCATAAAATTTCAAAGAAATTAAAAAATAATTTTGAATATTTCATATATTTTTTAAAAACACCTGAAGCATTGAAAAAAATCGGAAAATATGGGAAAATGATGTTTTACTGCATATTTCGACGATTTGGAGCATTTAGAACACTTTTCACACACACCTGATTTTTTAGCTAAATTACATGGATTTTTACACTTGAAATGTGTTGACACAATGCTACACAAAAATGTCATATTTAAGTTACTTTCAGCATAAAATTCAATTGCATCAGTAATTCTGATAAAAAAGTTTTAAAAACCCATTAATTTTACCTAAAATCTCAGGTTTGTTAGAAAAGTGTTCTAAATATTCTAAATCGTCGAAATATGCGGTAAAACATCATTATACCATGTTTTTCGATTTTTTTAATGCTTCAGGTATTTTTAAAAAATATATACTGATGGAATTGATATTTTAGAGCATTTTTCAACATTTGAAAGTATATTACATATTTTTCAAAAAGCCCTTAAAATTTCGTAGAAATTCAAAAATATTTTTGAATATTTCATATATTTTTTAAAAACACCTGAAGCATTGAAAAAATCGAAAAATATTATAAAATGAAGTTTTACTGCATATTTCGACGATTTGGAGCATTTAGAACACTTTTCACAAAAACCTGATTTTTTTTAGCTTAAAATACATGGATTTTCACACTTGAAATATGTATTGACACACTATTACACAAAAATGTCATATTTAAGTTACTTTCAGCATAAAATTCAATTCCATCAGTAATTCTGATAAAAAAGTTTGAAAATCCTTGAATTTTAGCTAAAAAATCAGGTTTGTCTGAAAAGTGTTCTAATTGCTCTAAATTGTCGAAATATGCAGTAAAACATCATTTTCCAATATTTTCGATTTTTTCAATGCTTCAGGAATTTTTAAAAAATATATGAAATATTCAAAATTATTTTTGAATTTCTTCGAAATTTTATGGGTTTTTGAAAAATATGTAATATACTTTCAAATGTTGAAAAACGCTCGAAAATATCAATTCCATCAGTATATATTTTTTAAAAATACCTTAAGCATTGAAAAAATCGAAAAATATTGTAAAATGATTTTTACTGCACATTTCGATGATTTGGAGCACTTAGAACACTTTTCAGACAAACCAGATTTTTCTAGCTAAAATTCATGGATTTTCAAAGTTTTTGATCAGAATTACTGATGGAATTGAAATTTTCGAGGATTTTCAACATTTTAAAGTATATTACATATTTTTCAAAAACCCATAAAATTTCGAAGAAATTCAAAAATAATTTTGAATATTTCATATATTTTTTTAAAAATACATGAAGCATTGAAAAAAATGGAAAAATATTGTAAAATGATGCTTTACTGCAAATTTCGACGATTTAGAGCATTTAGAACACTTTTCAGACAAAACTGATTTTTTAGCGAAAATTCATGGATTTTCAAACTTTTTTTATCAGAATTACTGATGGAATTGAATTTTATGCTGAAAGTAACTTAAATATGACATTTTTGTGTAGTATTGTGTCAATACATACTTCAAGTGTGAAAATTTTAGCTAAAAAATCAGGTTTGTGTGAAAAGTGTTCTAAATGCTCCAAATCGTCGAAATATGCAGTAAAACATCATTTTACCATATTTTTCGATATTTTCAATGCTTCAGTTTTTTTTTTTTTTAAATATATGAAACATTTAAAATTATTTTTTATTTTTTTCAAAATTTTATGGGCTTTTTGAAAAATATGTAATATACTTTCAAATGTTAAAAAATGCTCGAAAATTTCAATTGCATCAGTATATATTTTTTAAAAATACCTTAAGCATTGAAAAAATCGAGAAAGTGCAAAATGATTTTTACTGCGTATTTCGACGATTTGGAGCACTTAGACAAATCTGATTTTCTTATCTTAAATTCATGTATTTTCTAAATTTTTGATCAGAATTACTGATGGAATTGAAATTTTCGAGCATTTTCAACATTTTAAAGTATATTACATATTTTTCAAAAAGCCCATAAAATTTCGAAGAAATTCAAAAATAATTTTGAATATTTCATATATTTTTTAAAAACACCTGAAGAATTGGAAAAATGGAAAAATATGGTAAAATGATGTTTTACTGTATATTTCGACGATTTGGAGCATTTAGAACACTTTTCAGACAAACCTGATTTTTTAGCTAAAATACATGTATTTTCACGCTTGAAATATGTATTGACACAATATTACACAAAAATGTCATATTTAAGTAACTTTCAGCATAAAATTCAATTCCATCAATAATTCTGATAAAAAAGTTTGAAAATCCATGAATTTTAGCTAAAAAATCAGGTTTGTCTGAAAAGCGTTCTTAATGCTCTAATTTGTCGAAATATGCAGTAAAACATCATTTTACAATATTTTTCGATTTCTTCAATGTTTTTGATCAGAATTACCGATGGAATTGAAATTTTCAAGCATTTTCAACATTTTGAAGTATATCACATATTTTTCAAAAAGCCCATAAAATTTTGAAGAAATTCAAGAACAGTTTTGAATATTTCATATATTTTTTTAAAAATACCTGAAGCATTGAAAAAATCGAAAATTTCGGTAAAATGATGTTTTACTGCACATTTCGACTATTTGGAGCATTTAGAACACTTTTCACACAAACCTGATTTTTTCGCTAAAATACATGGATTTTCACACTTGAAATATGTATTGACACAATATTACACAAAAATGACACATTTAAGTTACTTTCAGCATAAAATTCAATTCCATCAGTCATTCTGATAAAAAAGTTTGAAAATCCATGAATTTTAGCTAAAAAATCAGGTTTGTCTTAAAAGTGTTCGAAATGCTCTAAATTGTCGAAATATGCAATAAAACATCATTTTACAATATTTTTCGATTTTTCCAATGCTTCAGCAATTTTTAAAAAATATATGAAATATTCAAAATTATTTTTTAATTTCTTCGAAATTTTATGGGCTTTTTGAAAAATATGTAATATACTTTCAAATGTAGAAAAATGCTCGAAAATATCAACTCCATCAGTAAATATTTTTTAAAAATACCTGAAGCATTGAAAAATTCGAAAAACATGGTAAAATGAATTTTTGCTGCATATTTCAATGATTTAGAGCATTTTGCACACATTTCAGACAATCCTCATTTTTTAGCTAAAATTCATGGATTTTCAAAGTTTTTGATCAGAATTGCTGATGGAATTGAAATTTATGAGCATTTTCAACATTTTAAAGTATATTACATATTTTTCAAAAAGACCATAAAATTTCGAAGAAATTGAAAAATAATTTTGAATATTCCATGTTTTTTAAAAACACCTGAAGCATTGAAAAAATGAAAAATATGGTAAAATGATATTTTACTGCAAATTTCGACGATTTGGAGCATTTAGAACTCTTTTCAGACTAACCTGATTTTTTAGCTAAAATTTATTGACACAATATTACACAAAAATGTCACATTTAAGTTACTTTCAGCATAAAATTCAATTCCATCAATAATTCTGATAAAAAAGTTTAAAAACCATGAATTTTAGCTAAAAAATCAGGTTTGTCTGAAAAGTGTTCTAAATGCTCTAAATTGTCGAAATAAGCAGTAAAACATCATTTTAAAATATTTTTCGTTTTTCTAAAAGTTTTTGATCAGAATTACAGATGGAATTGAAATTTTCGAGCATTTTCAACATCTTGAAGTATATTACATTTTTTTCAAAAAGCCCATGAAATTTTGAAGAAATTCAAAAATAGTTTTGAATATTTCATATATTTTTTTAAAAATACCTGAAGCCTTGAAAAAATCGAAATATATGGTAAAATGATGCTTTACTGCATATTTCGACAATATAGAGCATTTAGAACACTTTTCAGACAAACCTGATTTTTTAGCTAAAATTCATTTATTTTCAAAGTTTTTTATCAGAATTACTGATGGAATTGAAAATTTCGAGCATTTTCAACATTTTAAAGTATATAACATATTTTTCAAAAAGCCTATAAAAATTTGAAATACAAAAATAATTTTTAGTATTTCATCTATTTTTTAAAAATACCTGAAGCATTGAAAAAATCGAAAAATATGGTAAAATGATGTTTTTCTGCATATTTCGACAATTTAGAACATTTAGAACACTTTTGAGACAAACCTGATTTTTTAGGTAAAATTCATGGATTTTCAAAGTTTTTATCAAAATTACTGATGGAATTGAAATTTTCAAGCATTTTCCACATTTTGAAGTATATTGCATATTTTTCAAAAAGCCCATAAAATTTCGAAGAAATTCAAAAATAATTTTGAATATTTCATATATTTTTTTAAAAATACCTGAAGCATTGAAAAAAATCGAAAAATATGGTAAAATGATGTTTTACTGCATATTTCGACGATTTAGAGCATTTAGAACACTTTTCAGACAAAACTTATTTTTTAGCGAAAATTCGTGGATTTTCAAACTTTTTTTATCAGAATTACTGATGGAATTGAATTTTATGCTGAAAGTAACTTAAATATGACATTTCTGTGTAGTATTGTGTCAATACATATTTCAAGTGTGACAATTTTAGCTAAAAAATCAGGTTTATGTGAAAAGTGTTCTAAATGCTCCGAATCGTCGAAATATGCAGTAAAACATCATTTTACCATATTTTTCGATTTTTTCAATGCTTCAGTTGTTTTTTTTTTATATATATGAAATATTTAAAATTATTTTTGATTTTTTTCGAAATTTTATGGGCTTTTTGAAAAATATGTAATATACTTTCAAATGTTAAAAAATGCTCGAAAATATCAATTCCATCAGCATATATTTTTTAAAAATACCTTATGCATTGAAAAAATCGAGAAAGTGTAAAATGGTTTTTACTGCATATTTCGACGATTTGGAGCACTTAGAACACTTTTCAGACAAATCTGATTTTTTAGCTAAAATTCATTGATTTTCAAAGTTTTTGATCAGAATTACTGATGGAATTGAAATTTTCGAGCATTTTCAACATTTTAAAGTATATTACATATTTTTCAAAAAGTCCATAAAATTTTGAAGAAATTCAAAAATAATTTTGAATATTTCATATATTTTTTAAAAACACCTGAAGCATTGAAAAAATCGAAAAATTTGGTAAAATCATGTTTCTCTGCAGATTTCGACGATTTTTAGTATTTAGAATACTTTTCACACAAACTTGATATTCTAGCTAAAATACATGGATTTTCAAAGTTTTCTATTATAATTACTGATGGAATTGAAATTTTCATGAAATTTCAATATTTTAAAGTATATTACATATTTTTAGAAAAAACCCATAAAATTTCGAAATACAAAAATAATTTTGAATATTTCATGTATGTTTTAAAAATACCTGAAAGCATTGAAAAAATCGAAAAAATATGATAAAATGATGTTTTACTGCATATTTTGACGATTTGAGCATTTAAGAACACTTTTCAGACAAACATCATTTTTTAGCTAATATTCAGGGATTTTCAAAGTTTTTTATCAGAATTACTGATGGATTTGAAATTTTCGACCATTTTCAACATTTTAAAGTATATTACAATTTTTTCAAAAAGCCCATAAAATTTCAAAGAAATTCAAAAATAATTTTGAATATTTCATATATTTTTTAAAAACACCTGAAGCATTGAAAAAATCGAAAAATATGGTAAAATGATGTTTTACTGCACATTTCGACGATTTAGAGCATTTAGAACACTTTTCACACACACCTGATTTTTTAGCTAAAATACATAGATTTTTACACTTGAAATATATATTGACACAATATTACACAAAAATTTCATATTTAAGTTACTTTGAGCATAAAATTCAATTCCATCAATAATTCTGATAAAAAAGTTTGATAATCCATGAATTTTAGCTAAAAATTCAGGTTTGTCTGAAAAGTGTTCTAAATGCTCTAAATTGTCGAAATAAGCATTAAAACATCATTTTACAATACTTTTCCATATTTTCAAAGATTTTGTTCAGAATTACCGAAGGAATTGAAATTTTCGAGCATTTTCAACATCTTGAAGTATATTACATATTATTCAAAAAGCCCGTGAAACTTTGAAGAAATTCAAAAATAGTTTTGAATATTTCATATATTTTTTTAAAAATACCTGAAGCATTGAAAAAATCGAAATATATGGTAAAATGATGTTTTACTGCACATTTCGACAATTTAGAGCATTTAGAACATTTTTCAGACAAACCTGATTTTTTAGCTAAAATTCATGGATTTTCAAAGTATTTTATCAGAATTACTGATGGAATTGAAATTTTCGAGCATTTTCAACATTTTAAAGTATATAACATATTTTTCAAAAAGCCCATAAAATTTCGAAGAAATGCAAAAATAATTTTCAGTATTTCATGTATTTTTAAAAATACACCTGAAGCATTGAAAAAATCGAGAAATATGGTAAAATGATGTTTTACTGCATATTTCGACGTTTGAGAGCATTTAGAACACTTTTCAGACAAAACTTATTTTTAGCGAAAATTCGTGGATTTTCAAACTTTTTTTTTATCAGAATTACTGATGGAATTGAATTTTATGCTGAAAGTAACTTAAATATGACATTTCTGTAGTATTGTGTCAATACATATTTCAAGTGTGACAATTTTAGCTAAAAAATCAGGCTTTTGTGAAAAGTGTTCTAAATGCTCGAATCGTCGAAATATGCAGTAAAACATCATTTTACCATATTTTTCGATTTTTCAATGCTTCAGTTGTTTTTAAAATATATGAAATATTTAAAATTATTTTTATTTTTCGAAATTTTATAGGCTTTGAAAAATATGTAATATACTTTCAAATGTTAAAAATGCTCGAAAATATCAATTCCATCAGCATATATTTTTAAAAATACCTTATGCATTGAAAAAATCGAGAAAGTGTAAAATGATTTTTTACTGTATATTTCATTCGATTTGGAGCACTTGAGAACACTTTTCAGACAAATCTGATTTTTAGCTAAAATTCATTGATTTTCAAAGTTTTTGATCAGAAATTACTGATGGAATTGAAATTTTCTAGCATTTTCAACATTTTAAAGTATATTACATATTTTTCAAAAGTCCATAAAATTTGAAGAAATTCAAAATAATTTTGAATATTTCATATGTTTTTAAAAACACCTGAAGCATTGAAAAATCGAAAAATTTGGTAAAATCATGTGTTTCTGCAGATTTCGACGATATTTAGTATTTAGAACACTTTTCACACAAACTTGATTTTCTAGCTAAAATACATGGATTTTTACACTTGAAATATATGTTGATACAATGCTACACAAAAATGTCATATTTAAGTTACTTTCAGCATAAAATTCAATTCAATCAGTAATTCTGATAAAAAAGTTTGAAAAACAATTAATTTTAGCTAAAATCTCAGGTTTGTTTGAAAAGTGTTCTAAATGTTCTAAATCCTCGAAATATGTAGTAAAACATCATTTTACAATATTTTTCGATTTTTTTAATGCTTCAGTTATTTTTAAAAAATACATGCTGATATAATTGATATTTTCGACCATTTTTCAATATTTGAGAGTATATTACATATTTCTCAAAAAGCCCTTAAAATTTCAAAGAAATTCAAAAATAATTTTGAAATTTCGTATATTTTTGATATACACCTGAGTCGTCGAAAAAATCGAAAAGTATTATAAAATGATGTTTTACTGCATATTTCGACGATTTGGAGCATTTAGAACACTTTTCACACAAACCTGATTTTTTAGCTAAAATACATGGATTTTCACACAAAATATGTATTGACACAATATTACACAAAAATGTCATATAGAAGTTACTTTCAGCATAAAATTCAATTCCATCAGTAATTCTGATAAAAAAGTTTGAAAATCCTCGAATTTTAGCTAAAAAATCTGGTTTGTCTGAAAAGTGTTCTAAATGCTCTAAATTGTCGAAATAAGCAGTAAAACATCATTTTAAAATATTTTTCGATTTTCTCAAAGTTTTTGATCAGAATTACAGATGGAATTGAAATTTTTGAGCATTTTCAACATCTTGAAGTATATTACATATTTTTCAAAAAGCCCATGAAATTTTGAAGAAATTCAAAAATAGTCTTGAATATTTCATATATTTTTTTAAAAATACCTGAAGCTTTGAAAAAATCGAAATATATGGTAAAATGATGCTTTACTGCATATTTCGACGATTTAGAACATTTAGAACACTTTTGAGACAAACCTGATTTTTTAGGTAAAATTCATGGATTTTCAGTTTTTATCAGAATTACTGATAGAATTGAAATTTTCAAGCATTTTCAACATTTTGAAGTATATTGCATATTTTTCAAAAAGCCCATAAAATTTTGAAGAAATTCAAAAATAATTTTGAATATTTCATATATTTTTTTAAAAATACCTGAAGCATTGAAAAAAATCGAAAAATATGGTAAAATGATGTTTTACTGCATATTTCGATGATTTAGAGCATTTAGAACACTTTTCAGACAAACCTGATTTTTCAGCTAAAATTCATGGATTTTCAAACTCTTATCAGAATTACTGATGGAATTGAATTTTGTGCTGAAAGTAACTTAAATATGACATTTTTGTGTAGTATTGTTTCAATACATATTTCAAGTGTGAAAATCCACGTATTTTAGCTGAAAAATCAGGTTTGTGTGAAAAGTGTTCTAAATGATCCGAATCGTCGAAATATGCGATAAAACATCATTTACCATATTTTCGATTTTCAATCTTCAGTTATTTTAAATATGAAACATTTAAAATTATTTTTGAATTTTTCCAAAATTTTATGGGCTTTTAAAATATGTAATATACTTTCAAATGTTAAAGATGCTCGAAAATATCAATTCCATCAAAGTATATATTTTTTTAAAAATACCTTAAGCATTGAAAAAATCGAAAAATATTGTAAAATGATTTTTACTGCACATTTCGACGATTTGGAGCACTTAGAACACTTTTCAGACAAACCAGATTTTTTTAGCTAAAATTCATGGATTTTCAAAGTTTTCTATTATAATTACTGATGGAATTGAAATTTTCGAAAATTTTCAACATTTTAAAGCACATTGCATATTTTTGAAACAGCCCATGAAATTTCGAAGAAATTGAAAAACAATTTTGAATATTTCATATATTTTTTAAAAAATACACGAAGCATTGAAAAAAATCGAAAAATATGGTTAAATGATGTTTTACTGCAAATTTCGACGATTTAGAGCATTTAGAACACATTTCAGACAAACCTGATTTTTTAGCTAAAATTCATGGATTTTCAAAGTTTTCTATTATAATTACTGATGGAATTGAAATTTTCATGAAATTTCAATATTTTAAAGTATATTACATATTTTTAGAAAAACCCATAAAATTTCGAAATACAAAAATAATTTTGAATATTTCATATATGTTTTAAAAATACCTGAAGCATTGAAAAAATCGAAAAATGTGATAAAATGATGTTTTACTGCATATTTCGACGATTTAGAGCATTTAGAACACTTTTCAGACAAACATCATTTTTTAGCTAAAATTCATGGATTTTCAAAGTTTTTTATCAGAATTACTGATGGATTTGAAATTTTCGAGCATTTTTCAACATTTTAAAGTATATTACAATTTTTTCAAAAAGCCATAAAATTTCAAAGAAATTCAAAAATAATTTTGAATATTTCATATATTTTTTAAAAACATCTGAAGCATTGAAAAAATCGAAAAATATGGTAAAATGATGTTTTAGTGCATATTTCGACGATTTGGAGCATTTAGAACACTTTTCACACACACCTGATTTTTTAGCTAAAATACATAGATTTTTACACTTGAAATATATATTGACACAATATTACACAAAAATTTCATATTTAAGTTACTTTGAGCATAAAATTCAATTCCATCAATAATTCTGATAAAAAAGTTTGATAATCCATGAATTTTAGCTAAAAATTCAGGTTTGTCTGAAAAGTGTTCTAAATGCTCTAAATTGTCGAAATAAGCATTAAAACATCATTTTACAATACTTTTCCATATTTTCAAAGATTTTGTTCAGAATTACCGAAGGAATTGAAATTTTCGAGCATTTTCAACATCTTGAAGTATATTACATATTATTCAAAAAGCCCGTGAAACTTTGAAGAAATTCAAAAATAGTTTTGAATATTTCATATATTTTTTAAAAATACCTGAAGCATTGAAAAAAATCGAAATATATGGTAAAATGATGTTTTACTGCACATTTCGACAATTTAGAGCATTTAGAACATTTTCAGACAAACCTGATTTTTAGCTAAAATTCATGGATTTTCAAGTATTTTATCAGAAATTACTGATGGAATTAGAAATTTTCGAGCATTTTCAACATTTTAAAGTATATAACATATTTTCAAAAAGCCCATAAAATTTGAAGAAATGCAAAAATAATTTTCAGTATTTCATGTATTTTTAAAAAAACCTGAAGCATTGAAAAACTCGAAAGATATGGTAAAATGATGTTTTACTGCATATTTCGACGATTTAGACATTTAGAACACTTTTCAGACAAAACTTATTTTTTAGCGAAAATTCGTGGATTTTCAAACTTTTTTATCAGAATTCTGATGGAATTGAATTTTATGCTGAAAGTAACTTAAATATGACATTTCTGTGTAGTATTGTGTCAATACATATTTCAAGTGTGACAATTTTAGCTAAAAAATCAGGCTTTTGTGAAAAGTGTTCTAAATGCTCGAATCGTCGAAATATGCGGTAAAACATCATTTTACCATATTTTCGATTTTTCAATGCTTCAGTGTTAAATATATGAAATATTTAAAATTATTTTTTATTTTTTCGAAATTTTATAAAGGCTTTGAAAAATATGTAATATACTTTCGAAATGTTAAAAAATGCTCAAAATATCAATTCCATCAACATATATTTTTAAAAATACCTTATGCATTGAAAAAATCGAGAAAGTGTAAAATGATTTTTACTGCATATTTCGACGATTTGGAGCACTTAGAACACTTTTCAGACAAATCTGATTTTTTAGCTAAAATTCATTGATTTTCAAAGTTTTTGATCAGAATTACTGATGGAATTGAAATTTTCTAGCATTTTCAACATTTTAAAGTATATTACATATTTTTCAAAAAGTCCATAAAATTTCGAAGAAATTCAAAAATAATTTTGAATATTTCATATGTTTTTTAAAAACACCTGAAGCATTGAAAAAATCGAAAAATTTGGTAAAATCATGTTTTTCTGCAGATTTCGACGATATTTAGTATTTAGAACACTTTTCACGAAACTTGATTTTTCTAGCTAAAATACATGGATTTTTACACTTGAAATATATGTTGATACAATGCTACACAAAAATGTCATATTTAAGTTACTTTCAGCATAAAATTCAATTCAATCAGTAATTCTGATAAAAAAGTTTGAAAAACAATTAATTTTAGCTAAAATCTCAGGTTTGTTTGAAAAGTGTTCTAAATGTTCTAAATCCTCGAAATATGCAGTAAAACATCATTTTACAATATTTTTCTATTTTTTTAATGCTTCAGTTATTTTTAAAAAATACATGCTGATATAATTGATATTTTTGACCATTTTTCAATATTTGAGAGTATATTACATATTTTTCAAAAAGCCCTTAAAATTTCAAAGAAATTCAAAAATAATTTTGAATATTTCATATATTTTTTATAAACACCTGAGTCATCGAAAAAATCGAAAAATATTATAAAATGATGTTTTACTGCATATTTCGACAATTTGGAGCATTTAGAACACTTTTAACACAAACCTGATTTTTTAGCTAAAATACATGGATTTTCACACGAAATATGTATTGACAAAATATTACACAAAAATGTCATATATAAGTTACTTTCAGCATAAAATTCAATTCCATCAGTAATTCTGATAAAAAAGTTTGAAAATCCTCGAATTTTAGCTAAAAAATCTGGTTTGTCTGAAAAGTGTTCTAAATGGTCTAAATTGTCGAAATAAGCAGTAAAACATAATTTTAAAATATTTTTCGATTTTCTCAAAGTTTTTGATCAGAATTACAGATGGAATTGAAATTTTCGAGCATTTTTAACATCTTGAAGTATATTACATATTTTTCAAAAAGCCCATGAAATTTTGAAGAAAATCAAAAATAGTCTTGAATATTTCATATATTTTTTTAAAAATACCTGAAGCCTTGAAAAAATCGAAATATATGGTAAAATGATGCTTTACTGCATATTTCGACAATATAGAGCATTTAGAACACTTTTCAGACAAACCTGATTTTTTAGCTAAAATTCATGGATTTTCAAAGTTTTATATCAGAATTACTGATGGAATTGAAAATTTCAAGCATTTTCAACATTTTAAGAGTGTAGGGTGGGTAATTACATATTTTTCAAAAAGCCTATAAAAATTCGAAGAAATACAAAAATAATTTTTAGTATTTCATCTATTTTTTAAAAATACCTGAAGCATTGAAAAAATCGAAAAATATGGTAAAATGATGTTTTACTGCATATTTCGACGATTTAGAACATTTAGAACACTTTTGAGACAAACCTGATTTTTTAGGTAAAATTCATGGATTTTCAAAGTTTTTATCAGAATTACTGATGGAATTGAAATTTTCAAACATTTTCAACATTTTGAAGTATATTGCATATTTTTCAAAAAGCCCATAAAATTTCGAAGAAATTCAAAAATAATTTTGAATATTTCATATATTTTTTTAAAAATACCTGAAGCATTGAAAAAAATCGAAAAATATGGTAAAATGATGTTTTACTGCAAATTTCGACGATTTAGAGCATTCAGAACACTTTTCAGACAATCCTGATTTTTTAGCGAAAGTTCATGGATTTTCAAACTTTTTTATCAGAATTACTGATGGAATTGAATTTTATGCTGAAAGTAACTTAAATATGATATTTTTGTGTAGTATTGTTTCAATACATATTTCAAGTGTGAAAATCCATGTATTTTAGCTGAAAAATCAGGTTTGTATGAAAAGTGTTCTAAATGCTCCGAATCGTCGAAATATGCAGTAAAGCATCATTTTACCATATTTTTCGATTATTTTCAATGCTTCAGTTGTTTTTTTAAAAAATATATGAAATATTTAAAATTATTTTTGAATTTTTTCGAAATTTTATGGGCTTTTTGAAAAATATGTAATATACTTTCAAATGTTGAAAAACGCTCGAAAATATCAATTCCATCAGCATATATTTTTTAAAAATACCTTAAGCATTGAAAAAATCGAAAAATATTGTAAAATGATTTTTACTGCACATTTCGAAGATTTGGAGCGCTTAGAACACTTTTCAGACAAACCAGAATTTTTTAGCTAAAATTCATGGATTTTCAAAGTTTTTGATCAGAATTGATGATGGAATTGAAATTTTCAAGCATTTTCAACATTTTGAAGTGTATTACATATTTTTCAAAAAGCCCATAAAATTTTCAAGAAATTAAAAAATAGTTTTGAATATTTCATATATTTTTTTAAAAATACCTGAAGCACTGAAAAAATCGAAAAATATGGTCAAATGTTGTTTTTCTGCACATTTCGACGATTTAGAGCATTTAGAACACTTTTCAGACAAAAATGATTTTTTAACTAAAATTCATGGATTTTCAAAGTTTTTTTATCAGAATTACTGATGGAATTGAAATTTTCGAACATTTTCATCATTTTAAAGCACATTGCATATTTTTGAAACAGCCCATAAAATTTCGAAGAAATTGAAAAACAATTTTGAATATTTCATATATTTTTTAAAAAATACCCGAAGCATTGAAAAAAATCGAAAAATATGGTTAAATGATGTTTTACTGCAAATTTCGACGATTTAGAGCATTTAGAACACATTTCAGACAAACCTGATTTTTTAGCTAAAATTTATTTACACAATATTACACAAAAATGTCATATTTAAGTTACTTTCAGCATAAAATTCAATTCCATCAATAATTCTGATAAAAAAGTTTGAAAACCATGAATTTTAGCTAAAAAATCAGGTTTGTCTGAAAAGTGTTCTAAATGCTCTAAATTGTCGAAAAAAGCAGTAAAACATCATTTTAAAATATTTTTCGATTTTCTCAAAGTTTTTGATCAGAATTACAGATGGAATTGAAATTTTCGAGCATTTTCAACATCTTGAAGTATATTACATATTTTTCAAAAAGCCCATGAAATTTTGAAGAAAATCAAAAATAGTTTTGAATATTTCATATATTTTTTTAAAAATACCTGAAGCCTTGAAAAAATCGAAATATATGGTAAAATGATGCTTTACTGCATATTTCGACAATATAGAGCATTTAGAACACTTTTCAGACAAACCTGATTTTTTAGCTAAAATTCATGGATTTTCAAAGTTTTATATCAGAATTACTGATGGAATTGAAAATTTCAAGCATTTTCAACATTTTAAAGTATATTACATATTTTTCAAAAAGCCTATAAAAATTCGAAGAAATACAAAAATAATTTTTAGTATTTCATCTATTTTTTAAAAATACCTGAAGCATTGAAAAAATCGAAAAATATGGTAAAATGATGTTTTACTGCATATTTCGACGATTTAGAACATTTAGAACACTTTTGAGACAAACCTGATTTTTTAGGTAAAATTCATGGATTTTCAAAGTTTTTATCAGAATTACTGCTGGAATTGAAATTTTCAAACATTTTCAACATTTTGAAGTATATTGCATATTTTTCAAAAAGCCCATAAAATTTCGAAGAAATTCAAAAATAATTTTGAATATTTCATATATTTTTTTAAAAATACCTGAAGCATTGAAAAAAATCGAAAAATATGGTAAAATGATGTTTTACTGCAAATTTCGACGATTTAGAGCATTCAGAACACTTTTCAGACAATCCTGATTTTTTAGCGAAAGTTCATGGATTTTCAAACTTTTTTATCAGAATTACTGATGGAATTGAATTTTATGCTGAAAGTAACTTAAATATGATATTTTTGTGTAGTATTGTTTCAATACATATTTCAAGTGTGAAAATCCATGTATTTTAGCTGAAAAATCAGGTTTGTATGAAAAGTGTTCTAAATGCTCCGAATCGTCGAAATATGCAGTAAAGCATCATTTTAACATATTTTTCGATTATTTTCAATGCTTCAGTTGTTTTTTTAAAAAATATATGAAATATTTAAAATTATTTTTGAATTTTTTCGAAATTTTATGGGCTTTTTGAAAAATATGTAATATACTTTCAAATGTTGAAAAACGCTCGAAAATATCAATTCCATCAGCATATATTTTTTAAAAATACCTTAAGCATTGAAAAAATCGAAAAATATTGTAAAATGATTTTTACTGCACATTTCGAAGATTTGAAGCGCTTAGAACACTTTTCAGACAAACCAGATTTTTTTAGCTAAAATTCATGGATTTTCAAAGTTTTTGATCAGAATTGATGATGGAATTGAAATTTTCAAGCATTTTCAACATTTTGAAGTGTATTACATATTTTTCAAAAAGCCCATAAAATTTTCAAGAAATTAAAAAATAGTTTTGAATATTTCATATATTTTTTTAAAAATACCTGAAGCACTGAAAAAATCGAAAAATATGGTCAAATGTTGTTTTTCTGCACATTTCGACGATTTAGAGCATTTAGAACACTTTTCAGACAAAAATGATTTTTTAACTAAAATTCATGGATTTTCAAAGTTTTTTATCAGAATTACTGATGGAATTGAAATTTTCGAACATTTTCAACATTTTAAAGCACATTGCATATTTTTGAAACAGCCCATAAAATTTCAAAAAAATTGAAAAACAATTTTGAATATTTCATATATTTTTTAAAAAATACACGAAGCATTGAAAAAAATCGAAAAATATGGTTAAATGATGTTTTACTGCAAATTTCGACGATTTAGAGCATTTATAACACATTTCAGACAAACCTGATTTTTTAGCTAAAATTCATGGATTTTCAAAGTTTTCTATTATTACTGATGAAATTGAAATTTTCAAGAAATTTCAATATTTTAAAGTATATTACATATTTTTCGAAAAGCCCATAAAATCTCGAAGAAATACAAAAATAATTTTGAATATTTCATGTATGTTTTAAAAATACCTGAAGCATTGAAAAAATCGAAAAATATGATAAAATGATGTTTTACTGCATATTTCGACTATTTAGAGCATTTAGAACACTCAGACAAACCTCATTTTTCAGCTAAAATTCATGGATTTTCAAAGTTTTTTATCAGAATTACTGATGGATTTGAAATTTTCGAGCATTTTTCAACATTTTAAAGTATATTACAATTTTTTCAAAAAGCCCATAAAATTTCAAAGAAATTCAAAAATAATTTTGAATATTTCATATATTTTTTAAAAACACCTGAAGCATTGAAAAAATCGGAAAATATGGTAAA
This sequence comes from Cherax quadricarinatus, assembly GCF_038502225.1. Lineage (NCBI taxonomy): Eukaryota > Metazoa > Arthropoda > Malacostraca > Decapoda > Parastacidae > Cherax > Cherax quadricarinatus. The sequence continues at coordinate 25,101 of NW_027195823.1, forward strand.
ATGATGTTTTAGTGCATATTTCGATGATTTGGAGCATTTAGAACACTTTTCACACACACCTGATTTTTTAGCTAAAATACATGGATTTTTACACTTGAAATATATATTGACACAATATTACACAAAAATTTCATATTTAAGTTACTTTGAGCATAAAAATCAATTCCATCAATAATTCTGATAAAAAAGTTTTAAAATCCATGAATTTTAGCTAAAAATTCAGGTTTGTCTGAAAAGTGTTCTAAATGCTCTAAATTGTCGAAGTAAGCATTAAAACATCATTTTACAATATTTTTCCATTTTTTCAAAGATTTTGATCAGAATTACCGAAGGAATTGAAATTTTCGAGCATTTTCAACATCTTGAAGTATATTACATATTATTCAAAAAGCCCATGAAACTTTGAAGAAATTCAAAAATAGTTTTGAATATTTCATATATTTTTTTAAAAATACCTGAAGCATTGAAAAAATCGAAATATATGGTAAAATGATGTTTTACTGCACATTTTGACAATTTAGAGCATTTAGAACATTTTTCAGACAAACCTGATTTTTTAGCTAAAATTCATGGATTTTCATAGTATTTTATCAGAATTACTGATGGAATTGAAATTTTTGAGCATTTTCAACATTTTAAAGTATATAATATATTTTTCAAAAAGCCCATAAAATTTCGAAGAAATGGAAAAATAATTTTCAGTATTTCATGTATTTTTTAAAAATACCTGAAGCATTGAAAAAATCGAGAAATATGGTAAAATGATGTTTTGCTGCATATTTCGACGATTTAGAGCATTTAGAACACTTTTCAGACAAACCTAATTTTTTAGCTAAAATTCATGGATTTTGAAAGTTTTTTTATCAGAATTACTGATGGAATTGAATTTTATGCTGAAAGTAACTTAAATATGACATTTCTGTGTAGTATTGTGTCAATACATATATCAAGTGTGACAATTTTAGCTAAAAAATCAGGTTTTTGTAAAAAGTGTTCTAAATGCTCCGAATCGTCGAAATATGCAGTAAAACATCATTTTACCATATTTTTCGATTTTTTCAATACTTCAGTTGTTTTTTTTAAATATATGAAATATTTAAAATTATTTTTTATTTTTTTCGAAATTTTATGGGCTTTTTGAAAAATATGTAATATACTTTCAAATGTTAAAAAATGCTCGAAATTATCAATTCCATCAGCATATATTTTTTAAAAATACCTTATGCATTGAAAAAATCGAGAAAGTGTAAAATGGTTTTTACTGCATATTTCGACGATATGGAGCACTTAGAACACTTTTCAGACAAATCTGATTTTTTAGCAAAAATTCATGGATTTTCAAAGTTTTTGATCAGAATTACTGATGGAATTGAAATTTTCGAGCATTTTCAACATTTTAAAGTATATTACATATTTTTCAAAAAGTCCATAAAATTTCGAAGAAATTCAAAAATAATTTTGAATATTTCATATATTTTTTAAAAACACCTGAAGCATTGAAAAAATCGAAAAATTTGGTAAAATCATGTTTTTCTGCAGATTTCGACGATTTTTAGTATTTAGAACACTTTTCACACAAACTTGATTTTCTAGCTAAAATACATGGATTTTTACAATGCTACACAAAAATGTCATATTTAAGTTACTTTCAGCATAAAATTCAATTCAATCAGTAATTCTGATAAAAAAGTTTGAAAAACAATTAATTTTAGCTAAAATCTCAGGTTTGTTTGAAAAGTGTTCTAAATGTTCTAAATCCTCGAAATATGCAGTAAAACATCATTTTACAATATTTTTCGATTTTTTTAATGCTTCAGTTATTTTTAAAAAATACATGCTGATATAATTGATATTTTCGACCATTTTTCAATATTTGAGAGTATATTACATATTTTTCAAAAAGCCCTTAAAATTTCAAAGAAATTCAAAAATAATTTTAAAAATTTCATATATTTTTTATAAACACCTGAGACATCGAAAAAATCGAAAAATATTATAAAATGATGTTTTACTGCATATTTCGACGATTTGGAGCATTTAGAACACTTTTCACACAAACCTGATTTTTTAGCTAAAATACATGGATTTTCACACGAAATATGTATTGACACAATATTACACAAAAATGTCATATATAAGTTACTTTCAGCATAAAATTCAATTCTTTCAGTAATTCTGATAAAAAAGTTTGAAAATCCTTGAATTTTAGCTAAAAAATCTGGTTTGTCTGAAAAGTGTTCTAAATGCTCTAAATTGTCGAAATAAGCAGTAAAACATCATTTTAAAATATTTTTCGATTTTCTCAAAGTTTTTGATCAGAATTACAGATGGAATTGAAATTTTCGAGCATTTTCAACATCTTGAAGTATATTACATATTTTCAAAAAGCCCATGAAATTTTGAAGAAATTCAAAAATAGTTTTGAATATTTCATATTTTTTTTAAAAATACCTGAAGCCTTGAAAAAATCGAAATATATTGTAAAATGATGCTTTACTGCATATTTCGACAATATAGAGCATTTAGAACACTTTTCAGACAAACCTGATTTTTTAGCTAAAATTCATAGATTTTCAAACTTTTTGATCAGAATTACTGATGGAATTGAAATTTTCGAGCATTTTCAACATTTTAAAGTATATTACATATTTTTCAAAAAGTCCATAAAATTTCTAAGAAATTCAAAAATAATTTTGAATATTTCATATATTTTTTAAAAACACCTGAAGCATTGAAAAAATCGAAAAATTTGGTAAAATCATGTTTTTCTGCATATTTCGACGATTTTTAGTATTTAGAACACTTTTCACACAAACTTGATTTTCTAGCTAAAATACATGGATTTTTACACTTGAAATATATGTTGATACAATGCTACACAAAAATGTCATATTTAAGTTACTTTCAGCATAAAATTCAATTCAATCAGTAATTCTGATAAAAAAGTTTGAAAAACAATTAATTTTAGCTAAAATCTCAGGTTTGTTTGAAAAGTGTTCTAAATGTTCTAAATCCTCGAAATATGCAGTAAAACATCATTTTACAATATTTTTCTATTTTTTTAATGCTTCAGTTATTTTTAAAAAATACATGCTGATATAATTGATATTTTCGACCATTTTTCAATATTTGAGAGAATATTACATATTTTTCAAAAAGCCCTTAAAATTTCAAAGAAATTCAAAAATAATTTTGAATATTTCATATATTTTTTATAAACACCTGAGTCATCGAAAAAATCGAAAAATATTATAAAATGATGTTTTACTGCATATTTCGACGATTTGGAGCATTTAGAACACTTTTAACACAAACCTGATTTTTTAGCTAAAATACATGGATTTTCACACGAAATATGTAATGACAAAATATTACACAAAAATGTCATATATAAGTTACTTTCAGCATAAAATTCAATTCCATCAGTAATTCTGATAAAAAAGTTTGAAAATCCTCGAATTTTAGCTAAAAAATCTGGTTTGTCTGAAAAGTGTTCTAAATGGTCTAAATTGTCGAAATAAGCAGTAAAACATAATTTTAAAATATTTTTCGATTTTCTCAAAGTTTTTGATCAGAATTACAGATGGAATTGAAATTTTCGAGCATTTTCAACATCTTGAAGTATATTACATATTTTTCAAAAAGCCCATGAAATTTTGAAGAAAATCAAAAATAGTCTTGAATATTTCATATATTTTTTTAAAAATACCTGAAGCCTTGAAAAAATCGAAATATATGGTAAAATGATGCTTTACTGCATATTTCGACAATATAGAGCATTTAGAACACTTTTCAGACAAACCTGATTTTTTAGCTAAAATTCATGGATTTTCAAAGTTTTATATCAGAATTACTGATGGAATTGAAAATTTCAAGCATTTTCAACATTTTAAAGTATATTACATATTTTTCAAAAAGCCTATAAAAATTCGAAGAAATACAAAAATAATTTTTAGTATTTCATCTATTTTTTAAAAATACCTGAAGCATTGAAAAAATCGAAAAATATGGTAAAATGATGTTTTACTGCATATTTCGACGATTTAGAACATTTAGAACACTTTTGAGACAAACCTGATTTTTTAGGTAAAATTCATGGATTTTCAAAGTTTTTATCAGAATTACTGATGGAATTGAAATTTTCAAACATTTTCAACATTTTGAAGTATATTGCATATTTTTCAAAAAGCCCATAAAATTTCGAAGAAATTCAAAAATAATTTTGAATATTTCATATATTTTTTTAAAAATACCTGAAGCATTGAAAAAAATCGAAAAATATGGTAAAATGATGTTTTACTGCAAATTTCGACGATTTAGAGCATTCAGAACACTTTTCAGACAATCCTGATTTTTTAGCGAAAGTTCATGGATTTTCAAACTTTTTTATCAGAATTACTGATGGAATTGAATTTTATGCTGAAAGTAACTTAAATATGATATTTTTGTGTAGTATTGTTTCAATACATATTTCAAGTGTGAAAATCCATGTATTTTAGCTGAAAAATCAGGTTTGTATGAAAAGTGTTCTAAATGCTCCGAATCGTCGAAATATGCAGTAAAGCATCATTTTACCATATTTTTCGATTTTTTTCAATGCTTCAGTTGTTTTTTTAAAAAATATATGAAATATTTAAAATTATTTTTGAATTTTTTCGAAATTTTATGGGCTTTTTGAAAAATATGTAATATACTTTCAAATGTTGAAAAACGCTCGAAAATATCAATTCCATCAGCATATATTTTTTAAAAATACCTTAAGCATTGAAAAAATCGAAAAATATTGTAAAATGATTTTTACTGCACATTTCGACGATTTGGAGCGCTTAGAACACTTTTCAGACAAACCAGATTTTTTTAGCTAAAATTCATGGATTTTCAAAGTTTTTGATCAGAATTAATGATGGAATTGAAATTTTCAAGCATTTTCAACATTTTGAAGTGTATTACATATTTTTCAAAAAGCCCATAAAATTTTCAAGAAATTAAAAAATAGTTTTGAATATTTCATATATTTTTTTAAAAATACCTGAAGCACTGAAAAAATCGAAAAATATGGTCAAATGTTGTTTTTCTGCACATTTCGACGATTTAGAGCATTTAGAACACTTTTCAGACAAAAATGATTTTTTAACTAAAATTCATGGATTTTCAAAGTTTTTTTTATCAGAATTACTGATGGAATTGAAATTTTCGAACATTTTCATCATTTTAAAGCACATTGCATATTTTTGAAACAGCCCATAAAATTTCGAAGAAATTGAAAAACAATTTTGAATATTTCATATATTTTTTAAAAAATACCCGAAGCATTGAAAAAAATCGAAAAATATGGTAAAATGATGTTTTACTGCAAATTTCGACGATTTAGAGCATTCAGAACACTTTTCAGACAATCCTGATTTTTTAGCGAAAGTTCATGGATTTTCAAACTTTTTTATCAGAATTACTGATGGAATTGAATTTTATGCTGAAAGTAACTTAAATATGATATTTTTGTGTAGTATTGTTTCAATACATATTTCAAGTGTGAAAATCCATGTATTTTAGCTGAAAAATCAGGTTTGTATGAAAAGTGTTCTAAATGCTCCGAATCGTCGAAATATGCAGTAAAGCATCATTTTAACATATTTTTCGATTATTTTCAATGCTTCAGTTGCTTTTTTTTCGACAAAAAATATATGAAATATTTAAAATTATTTTTGAATTTTTTCGAAATTTTATGGGCTTTTTGAAAAATATGTAATATACTTTCAAATGTTGAAAAACGCTCGAAAATATCAATTCCATCAGCATATATTTTTTAAAAATACCTTAAGCATTGAAAAAATCGAAAAATATTGTAAAATGATTTTTACTGCACATTTCGAAGATTTGAAGCGCTTAGAACACTTTTCAGACAAACCAGATTTTTTTAGCTAAAATTCATGGATTTTCAAAGTTTTTGATCAGAATTGATGATGGAATTGAAATTTTCAAGCATTTTCAACATTTTGAAGTGTATTACATATTTTTCAAAAAGCCCATAAAATTTTCAAGAAATTAAAAAATAGTTTTGAATATTTCATATATTTTTTTAAAAATACCTGAAGCACTGAAAAAATCGAAAAATATGGTCAAATGTTGTTTTTCTGCACATTTCGACGATTTAGAGCATTTAGAACACTTTTCAGACAAAAATGATTTTTTAACTAAAATTCATGGATTTTCAAAGTTTTTTATCAGAATTACTGATGGAATTGAAATTTTCGAACATTTTCAACATTTTAAAGCACATTGCATATTTTTGAAACAGCCCATAAAATTTCAAAAAAATTGAAAAACAATTTTGAATATTTCATATATTTTTTAAAAAATACACGAAGCATTGAAAAAAATCGAAAAATATGGTTAAATGATGTTTTACTGCAAATTTCGACGATTTAGAGCATTTATAACACATTTCAGACAAACCTGATTTTTTAGCTAAAATTCATGGATTTTCAAAGTTTTCTATTATTACTGATGAAATTGAAATTTTCAAGAAATTTCAATATTTTAAAGTATATTACATATTTTTCGAAAAGCCCATAAAATCTCGAAGAAATACAAAAATAATTTTGAATATTTCATGTATGTTTTAAAAATACCTGAAGCATTGAAAAAATCGAAAAATATGATAAAATGATGTTTTACTGCATATTTCGACTATTTAGAGCATTTAGAACACTCAGACAAACCTCATTTTTCAGCTAAAATTCATGGATTTTCAAAGTTTTTTATCAGAATTACTGATGGATTTGAAATTTTCGAGCATTTTTCAACATTTTAAAGTATATTACAATTTTTTCAAAAAGCCCATAAAATTTCAAAGAAATTCAAAAATAATTTTGAATATTTCATATATTTTTTAAAAACACCTGAAGCATTGAAAAAATCGGAAAATATGGTAAAATGATGTTTTAGTGCATATTTCGACGATTTGGAGCATTTAGAACACTTTTCACACACACCTGATTTTTTAGCTAAAATACATGGATTTTTACACTTGAAATATATATTGACACAATATTACACAAAAATTTCATATTTAAGTTACTTTGAGCATAAAAATCAATTCCATCAATAATTCTGATAAAAAAGTTTGAAAATCCATGAATTTTAGCTAAAAATTCAGGTTTGTCTGAAAAGTGTTCTAAATGCTCTAAATTGTCGAAGTAAGCATTAAAACATCATTTTACAATATTTTTCCATTTTTTCAAAGATTTTGATCAGAATTACCGAAGGAATTGAAATTTTCGAGCATTTTCAACATCTTGAAGTATATTACATATTATTCAAAAAGCCCATGAAACTTTGAAGAAATTCAAAAATAGTTTTGAATATTTCATATATTTTTTTAAAAATACCTGAAGCATTGAAAAAATCGAAATATATGGTAAAATGATGTTTTACTGCACATTTTGACAATTTAGAGCATTTAGAACATTTTTCAGACAAACCTGATTTTTTAGCTAAAATTCATGGATTTTCATAGTATTTTATCAGAATTACTGATGGAATTGAAATTTTTGAGCATTTTCAACATTTTAAAGTATATAATATATTTTTCAAAAAGCCCATAAAATTTCGAAGAAATGGAAAAATAATTTTCAGTATTTCATGTATTTTTTAAAAATACCTGAAGCATTGAAAAAATCGAGAAATATGGTAAAATGATGTTTTGCTGCATATTTCGACGATTTAGAGCATTTAGAACACTTTTCAGACAAACCTAATTTTTTAGCTAAAATTCATGGATTTTGAAAGTTTTTTTATCAGAATTACTGATGGAATTGAATTTTATGCTGAAAGTAACTTAAATATGACATTTCTGTGTAGTATTGTGTCAATACATATATCAAGTGTGACAATTTTAGCTAAAAAATCAGGTTTTTGTAAAAAGTGTTCTAAATGCTCCGAATCGTCGAAATATGCAGTAAAACATCATTTTACCATATTTTTCGATTTTTTCAATACTTCAGTTGTTTTTTTTAAATATATGAAATATTTAAAATTATTTTTTATTTTTTTCGAAATTTTATGGGCTTTTTGAAAAATATGTAATATACTTTCAAATGTTAAAAAATGCTCGAAATTATCAATTCCATCAGCATATATTTTTTAAAAATACCTTATGCATTGAAAAAATCGAGAAAGTGTAAAATGGTTTTTACTGCATATTTCGACGATATGGAGCACTTAGAACACTTTTCAGACAAATCTGATTTTTTAGCAAAAATTCATGGATTTTCAAAGTTTTTGATCAGAATTACTGATGGAATTGAAATTTTCGAGCATTTTCAACATTTTAAAGTATATTACATATTTTTCAAAAAGTCCATAAAATTTCGAAGAAATTCAAAAATAATTTTGAATATTTCATATATTTTTTAAAAACACCTGAAGCATTGAAAAAATCGAAAAATTTGGTAAAATCATGTTTTTCTGCAGATTTCGACGATTTTTAGTATTTAGAACACTTTTCACACAAACTTGATTTTCTAGCTAAAATACATGGATTTTTACACAATGCTACACACAAAAATGTCATATTTAAGTTACTTTCAGCATAAAATTCAATTCAATCAGTAATTCTGATAAAAAAGTTTGAAAAACAATTAATTTTAGCTAAAATCTCAGGTTTGTTTGAAAAGTGTTCTAAATGTTCTAAATCCTCGAAATATGCAGTAAAACATCATTTTACAATATTTTTCGATTTTTTTAATGCTTCAGTTATTTTTAAAAAATACATGCTGATATAATTGATATTTTCGACCATTTTTCAATATTTGAGAGTATATTACATATTTTTCAAAAAGCCCTTAAAATTTCAAAGAAATTCAAAAATAATTTTAAAAATTTCATATATTTTTTATAAACACCTGAGACATCGAAAAAATCGAAAAATATTATAAAATGATGTTTTACTGCATATTTCGACGATTTGGAGCATTTAGAACACTTTTCACACAAACCTGATTTTTTAGCTAAAATACATGGATTTTCACACGAAATATGTATTGACACAATATTACACAAAAATGTCATATATAAGTTACTTTCAGCATAAAATTCAATTCTTTCAGTAATTCTGATAAAAAAGTTTGAAAATCCTTGAATTTTAGCTAAAAAATCTGGTTTGTCTGAAAAGTGTTCTAAATGCTCTAAATTGTCGAAATAAGCAGTAAAACATCATTTTAAAATATTTTTCGATTTTCTCAAAGTTTTTGATCAGAATTACAGATGGAATTGAAATTTTCGAGCATTTTCAACATCTTGAAGTATATTACATATTTTGAAAAATATGTAATATACTTTCAAATGTAGAGAAATGCTCGAAAATATCAACTCTATCAGTTCGTATTTTTTTTAAAAATACCTGAAGCATTGAAAAAATCGAAAAACATGGTAAAATGATATTTTACTGCATATTTCAACGATTTAGAGCATTTTGAACACTTTTCAGACAAACCTCATTTTTTAGCTAAAATTCATGGATTTTCAAAGTTTTTGATCAGAATTGCTGATGGAATTGAAATTTACGAGCATTTTCAACATTTTAAAGTATATTACATATTTTTCGAAAAGACCATAAAATTTCGAAGAAATTGAAAAATAATTTTGAATATTTCATATATTTTTTAAAAACACCTGAAGCATTGAAAATATCGAAAAATATGGTAAAATGATATTTTACTGCATATTTCGACGATTTGGAGCATTTAGAACTCTTTTCAGACAAACCTTATTTTTTAGCTAAAATACATGGGTTTTCACACTTGAAATATGTATTGACACAATATTACACAAAAATGTCATGTTTAAGTTACTTTCAGCATAAAATTCAATTCCATCAGTAAATTTCGAAGAAATACAAAAATAATTTTTAGTATTTCATCTATTTTTTAAAAATACCTGAAGCACTGAAAAAATCGAAAAATATGGTAAAATGATGTTTTACTGCATATTTCGACGATTTAGAACATTTAGAACACTTCTGAGACAAACCTGATTTTTTAGGTAAAATTCATGGATTTTCAAAGTTTTCATCATAATTACTGATGGAATTGAAATTTTCAAGCATTTTCAACATTTTGAAGTATATTGCATATTTTTCGAAAAGCCCATAAATTTCGAAGAAATTAAAAAATAATTTTGAATATTTCATATATTTTCTTAAAAATACCTGAAGAATTGAAAAAAATCGAAAAATATGGTAAAATCATGTTTTACTGCAAATTTCGACGATTTAGAGCATTTAGAACACTTTTCAGACAAACCTGATTTTTTAGCGAAAGTTCATGGATTTTCAAACTTTTTTATCAGAATTACTGATGGAATTGAATTTTATGCTGAAAGTAACATAAATATGACATTTTTGTGTAGTATTGTTTCAATACATATTTCAAGTGTGAAAATCCATGTATTTTAGCTGAAAAATCAGGTTTGTGTGAAAAGTGTTGTAAATGCTCCGAATCGTCGAAATATGCAGTAAAGCATCATTTTACCATATTTTTCGATTTTTTTCAATGCTTCAGTTGTTTTTTTAAAAAATATATGAAATATTTAAAATTATTTTTGAATTTTTTCGAAATTTTATGGGATTTTTGAAAAATATGTAATATACTTTCAAATGTTGAAAAACGCTCGAAAATATCAATTCCATCAGCATATATTTTTTAAAAATACCTTAAGCATTGAAAAAATCGAAAAATATTGTAAAATGATTTTTACTGCACATTTTGACGATTTGGAGCACTTAGAACACTTTTCAGACAAACCAGATTTTTTTAGCTAAAATTCATGGATTTTCAAAGTTTTCTATTATAATTACTGATGGAATTGAAATTTTCGAACATTTTCAACATTTTAAAGCACATTGCATATTTTTGAAACAGCCCATAAAATATCGAAGAAATTGAAAAACAATTTTGAATATTTCATATATTTTTAAAAAAATACACGAAGCATTGAAAAAAATCGAAATATATTGTTAAATGATGTTTTACTGCAAATTTCGATGATTTAGAGCATTTAGAACACATTTCAGACAAACCTGACTTTTTAGCTAAAATTCATGGATTTTCAAAGTTTTCTATTATAATTACTGATGGAATTGAAATTTTCGAGAAATTTCAATATTTTAAAGTATATTACATATTTTTAGAAAAACCCATAAAATTTCGAATACAAAAATAATTTTGAATATTTCATGTATGTTTTAAAAATACCTGAAGCATTGAAAAAATCGAAAAATATGATAAAATGATGTTTTACTGCATATTTCGACGACTTAGAGCATTTAGAACACTTTTCAGACAAACCTCATTTTTCAGCTAAAATTCATGGATTTTCAAAGTTTTTTATCAGAATTACTGATGGATTTGAAATTTTCGAGCATTTTTCAACATTTTAAAGTATATTACAATTTTTTTCAAAAAGCCCATAAAATTTCAAAGAAATTCAAAAATAATTTTGAATATTTCATATATTTTTTAAAAACACCTGAAGCATTGAAAAAATCGGAAAATATGGTAAAATGATGTTTTAGTGCATATTTCGACGATTTGGAGCATTTAGAACACTTTTCACACACACCTGATTTTTTAGCTAAAATACATGGATTTTTACACTTGAAATATATATTGACACAATATTACACAAAAATTTCATATTTAAGTTACTTTGAGCATAAAATTCAATTCCATCAATAATTCTGATAAAAAAGTTTGAAAATCAATGAATTTTAGCTAAAAATTCAGGTTTGTCTGAAAAGTGTTCTAAATGTTCTAAATTGTCGAAATAAGCATTAAAAGATCATTTTACAATATTTTTCCATATTTTCAAAGATTTTGTTCAGAATTACCGAAGGAATTGAAATTTTCGAGCATTTTCAACATCTTGAAGTATATTACATATTATTCAAAAAGCCCATGAAACTTTGAAGAAATTCAAAAATAGTTTTGAATATTTCATATATTTTTTTAAAAATACCTGAAGCATTGAAAAAATCGAAATATATGGTAAAATGATGTTTTACTGCACATTTCGACAATTTAGAGCATTTAGAACATTTTTCAGACAAACCTGATTTTTTAGCTAAAATTCATGGATTTTCAAAGTATTTTATCAGAATTACTGATGGAATTGAAATTTTTGAGCATTTTCAACATTTTAAAGTATATAACATATTTTTCAAAAAGCCCATAAAATTTCGAAGAAATGCAAAAATAATTTTCAGTATTTCATGTATTTTTTAAAAATACCTGAAGCATTGAAAAAATCGAGAAATATGGTAAAATGATGTTTTACTGCATATTTCGACGATTTAGAGCATTTAGAACACTTTTCAGACAAAACTTATTTTTTAGCGAAAATTCGTGGATTTTCAAACTTTTTTTATCAGAATTACTGATGGAATTGAATTTTATGCTGAAAGTAACTTAAATATGACATTTCTGTGTAGTATTGTGTCAATACATATTTCAAGTGTGACAATTTTAGCTAAAAAATCAGGTTTTTGTGAAAAGTGTTCTAAATGCTCCGAATCGTCGAAATATGCAGTAAAACATCATTTTACCATATTTTTCGATTTTTTCAATGCTTCAGTTGTTTTTTTTTAAATATATGAAATATTTAAAATTATTTTTTATTTTTTTCAAAATTTTATGGGCTTTTTGAAAAATATATAATATACTTTCAAATGTTAAAAAATGCTCGAAAATATCAATTCCATCAGCATATATTTTTTAAAAATACCTTATGCATTGAAAAAATCGAGAAAGTGTAAAATGATTTTTACTGCATATTTCGACGATTTGGAGCACTTAGAACACTTTTCAGACAAATCTGATTTTTTAGCTAAAATTCATGGATTTTCAAAGTTTTTGATCAGAATTACTGATGGAATTGAAATTTTCGAGCATTTTCAACATTTTAAAGTATATTACATATTTTTCAAAAAATCCATAAAATTTCGATGAAATTCAAAAATAATTTTGAATATTTCATATATTTTTTAAAAACACCTGAAGCATTGAAAAAATCGAAAAATTTGGTAAAATCATGTTTTTCTGCAGATTTCGACGATTTTTAGTATTTAGAACACTTTTCACACAAACTTGATTTTCTAGCTAAAATACATGGATTTTTACACTTGAAATATATGTTGATACAATGCTACACAAAAATGTCATATTTAAGTTACTTTCAACATAAAATTCAATTCAATCAGTAATTCTGATAAAAAAGTTAGAAAAAAAATTAATTTTAGCTAAAATCTCAGGTTTGTTTGAAAAGTGTTCAAAATGTTCTAAATCCTCGAAATATGCAATAAAACATCATTTTACAATATTTTTCGATTTTTTTAATGCTTCAGTTAATTTTAAAAAATACATGCTGATATAATTGATATTTTCGACCATTTTTCAATATTTGAGAGTATATTACATATTTTTCAAAAAGCCCTTAAAATTTCAAAGAAATTCAAAAATAATATTGAATATTTCATATATTTTTTATAAACACCTGAGGCATTGAAAAAATCGAAAAATATTATAAAATGATGTTTTACTGCATATTTCGACGATTTGGAGCATTTAGAACACTTATCACACAAACCTGATTTTTTAGCTAAAATACATGGTTTTTCACACGAAATATGTATTGACACAATATTACACAAAAATGTCATATATAAGTTACTTTCAGCATAAAATTCAATTCCATCAGTAATTCTGATAAAAAAGTTTGAAAATCCTTGAATTTTAGCTAAAAAATCTGGTTTGTCTGAAAAGTGTTCTAAATGCTCTAAATTGTCCAAATAAGCAGTAAAACATCATTTTATAATATTTTTCGATTTTCTCAAAGTTTTTGATCAGAATTACAGATGGAATTGAAATTTTCGAGCATTTTCAACATCTTGAAGTATATTACATATTTTTCAAAAAGCCCATGAAATTTTGAAGAAATTCAAAAATAGTTTTGAATATTTCATATATTTTTTTAAAAATACCTGAAGCACTGAAAAAATCGAAAAATATGGTCAAATGTTGTTTTTCTGCACATTTCGACGATTTAGAGCATTTAGAACACTTTTCAGACAAACCTGATTTTTTAGCTAAAATTCATGGATTTTCAAAGTTTTTTATCAGAATTACTGATGGAATTGAAAATTTCGAGCATTTTCAACATTTTAAAGTATATTACATATTTTTCAAAAAGCCTATAAAAATTCGAAGAAATACAAAAATAATTTTTAGTATTTCATCTATTTTTTAAAAATACCTGAAGCATTGAAAAAATCGAAAAATATGGTAAAATGATGTTTTACTGCATATTTCGACGATTTAGAACATTTAGAACACTTTTGAGACAAACCTGATTTTTTAGGTAAAATTCATGGATTTTCAAAGTTTTTATCAGAATTACTGATGGAATTGAAATTTTCAAGCATTTTCAACATTTTGAAGTATATTGCATATTTTTCAAAAAGCCCATAAAATTTCGAAGAAATTCAAAAATAATTTTGAATATTTCATATATTTTTTTAAAAATACCTGAAGCATTGAAAAAAATCGAAGAATATGGTAAAATGATGTTTTTCTGCAAATTTCGACGATTTAGAGCATTTAGAACACTTTTCAGACAAACCTGATTTTTTAGCGAAAGTTCATGGATTTTCAAACTTTTTTATCAGAATTACAGGTGGAATTGAATTTTATGCTGAAAGTAACTTATATATGACATTTTTGTGTAGTATTGTTTCAATACATATTTCAAGTGTGAAAATCCATGTATTATAGCTGAAAAATCAGGTTTGTGTGAAAAGTGCTCTAAATGCTCCGAATCGTCGAAATATGCAGTAAAGCATCATTTTACCATATTTTTCGATTTTTTTCAATGCTTCAGTTGTTTTTTTAAAAAATATATCAAATATTTAAAATTATTTTTGAATTTTTTCGAAATTTTATGGGCTTTTTGAAAAATATGTAATATACTTTCAAATGTTGAAAAACGCTCGAAAATATCAATTCCATCAGCATATATTTTTTAAAAATACCTTAAGCATTGAAAAAATCGAAAAATATTGTAAAATGATTTTTACTGCACATTTCGACGATTTGGAGCACTTAGAACACTTTTCAGACAAAGCAGATTTTTTTTAGCTAAAATTCATGGATTTTCAAAGTTTTTGATCAGAATTACTGATGGAATTGAAATTTTCAAGCATTTTCAACATTTTGAAGTGTATTACATATTTTTCAAAAAGCCTATAAAATTTTGAAGAAATTCAAAAATAGTTTTGAATATTTCATATATTTTTTTAAAAATACCTGAAGCACTGAAAAAATCGAAAAATATGGTCAAATGTTGTTTTTCTGCACATTTCGACGATTTAGAGCATTTAGAACACTTTTCAGACAAAAATGATTTTTTAACTAAAATTCATGGATTTTCAAAGTTTTTTATCAGAATTACTGATGGAATTGAAATTTTCGAACATTTTCATCATTTTAAAGCACATTGCATATTTTTGAAACAGCCCATAAAATTTCGAAGAAATTGAAAAACAATTTTGAATATTTCATATATTTTTTAAAAAATACCCGAAGCATTGAAAAAAATCGAAAAATATGGTTAAATGATGTTTTACTGCAAATTTCGACGATTTAGAGCATTTAGAACACATTTCAGACAAACCTGATTTTTTAGCTAAAATTCATGGATTTTCAAAGTTTTCTATTATAATTACTGATCGAATTGAAATTTTCGAGAAATTTCAATATTTTAAAGTATATTACATATTTTTCGAAAAGCCCATAAAATTTCGAAGAAATACAAAAATAATTTTGAGTATTTCACGTATGTAATATTGTGTCAATATATATTTCAAGTGTAAAAATCCATGTATTTTAGCTAAAAAATCAGGTGTGTGTGAAAAGTGTTCTAAATGCTCCAAATCGTCGAAATATGCAGTAAAACATCATTTTACCATATTTTCCGATTTTTTCAATGCTTCAGGTGTTTTTAAAAAATATATGAAATATTCAAAATTATTTTTGAATTTCTTTGAAATTTTATGGGCTTTTTGAAAAAATTGTAATATACTTTAAAATGTTGAAAAATGCTCGAATATTTCAAATCCATCAGTAATTCTGGTAAAAAACTTTGAAAATCCTGAAGCATTGAAAAAATCAAAAATTATGATAAAATGATGTTTTACTGCATATTTCGACGATTTAGAGCATTTAGAACACTTTTCAGACAAACATCATTTTTTAGCTAAAATTCATGGATTTTCAAAGTTTTTTATCAGAATTACTGATGGATTTGAAATTTTCGAGCATTTTCAACATTTTAAAGTATATTACAATTTTTTCAAAAAGCCCATAAAATTTCAAAGAAATTCAAAAATAATTTTGAATATTTCATATATTTTTTAAAAACACCTGAAGCATTGAAAAAATCGGAAAATATGGTAAAATGATGTTTTACTGCATATTTCGACGATTTGGAGCATTTAGAACACTTTTCACACACACCTGATTTTTTAGCTAAAATACATGGATTTTTACACTTGAAATATGTATTGACACAATATTACACAAAAATTTCATATTTAAGTTACTTTGAGCATAAAATTCAATTCCATCAATAATTCTGATAAAAAAGTTTGAAAATCCATGAATTTTAGCTAAAAATTCAGGTTTGTCTGAAAAGTGTTCTAAATGCTCTAAATTGTCGAAATAAGCATTAAAACATCATTTTACAATATTTTTCCATTTTTTCAAAGATTTTGATCAGAATTACCGAAGGAATTGAAATTTTCGAGCATTTTCAACATCTTGAAGTATATTACATATTATTCAATAAGCCCATGAAACTTTGAAGAAATTCAAAAATAGTTTTGAATATTTCATATATTTTTTTAAAAATACCTGAAGCATTGAAAGAAATCGAAATATATGGTAAAATGATGTTTTACTGCACATTTCGACAATTTAGAGCATTTAGAACATTTTTCAGACAAACCTGATTTTATAGCTAAAATTCATGGATTTTCAAAGTATTTTATCAGAATTACTGATGGAATTGAAATTTTTGAGCATTTTCAACATTTTAAAGTATATAACATATTTTTCAAAAAGCCCATAAAATTTCGAAGAAATGCAAAAATAATTTTCAGTATTTCATGTATTTTTTAAAAATACCTGAAGCATTTAAAAAATCGAGAAATATGGTAAAATGATGTTTTACTGCATATTTCGACGATTTGGAGCATTCAGAACACTTTTCACACAAACCTGATTTTTTAGCTAAAATACATGGATTTTCACACGAAATATGTATTGACACAATATTACACAAAAATGTCATATATAAGTTACTTTCAGCATAAAATTCAATTCCATCAGTAATTCTGATAAAAAAGTTTGAAAATCCTTGAATTTTAGCTAAAAAATCTGGTTTGTCTGAAAAGTGTTCTAAATGCTCTAAATTGTCGAAATATGCGTTAAATCATCATTTTTCAATATTTTTCGATTTTTTCAATGCTTCAGGAATTTTTAAAAAATATATGAAATATTCAAAATTATTTTTTAATTTCTTCGAAATTTTATGGGCTTTTTGAAAAATATATAATATAATTTCAAATGTAGAAAAATGCTCGAAAATATCAACTCCATCAGTTCGTATTTTTTAAAAATACCTGAAGCATTGAAAAAATCGAAAAACATGGTAAAATGATATTTTACTGCATATTTCAATGATTTAGAGCATTTTGAACACTTTTCAGACAAACCTCATTTTTTAGCTAAAATTCATGGATTTTCAAAGTTTTTGATCAGAATTGCTGATGGAATTGAAATTTACGAGCATTTTCAACATTTTAAAGTATATTACATATTTTTCGAAAAGACCATAAAATTTCGAAGAAATTGAAAAATAATTTTGAATATTTCATATATTTTTTAAAAACACCTGAAGCATTTAAAAAATCGAAAAATATGGTAAAATGATATTTTACTGCATATTTCGACGATTTGGAGCATTTAGAACTCTTTTCAGACAAACCTTATTTTTTAGCTAAAATACATGGGTTTTCACACTTGAAATATGTATTGACACAATATTACACAAAAATGTCATATTTAAGTTTCTCTCTGCATAAAATTCAAATCCATCAATAATTCTGATAAAAAAGTTTGAAAATCCATGAATTTTAGCTAAAATATCAGGTTTGTCTGAAAAGTGTTTTAAATGCTCTAAATTGTCGAAATAAGCAGTAAAACATCATTTTACAATATTTTTCGATTTTTTCAAAGTTTTTGAACAGAATTACCGATGGAATTGAAATTTTCGAGCCCATGAAATTTTGAAGAAATTCAAAAATAGTTTTGAATATTTCATATATTTTTCTAAAAATACCTGAAGCATTGAAAAAATCGAAATATATAGTAAAATGATGTTTTACTGCATATTTCGACAATTTAGAGCATTTAGAACACTTTTCAGACAAACCTGATTTTTTAGCTAAAATTAATGGATTTTCAAAGTTGAAATTTTAAATTGAAAATTTCGAGCATTTTCAACATTTTAAAGTATATTACATATTTTTCAAAAAGCCCGTAAAATTTCGAAGAAATACGAAAATAATTTTGAGTATTTCATCTATTTTTTAAAAATACATGAAGCATTGAAAAAATCGAAAAATATTGTAAAATGATGTTTTACTGCATATTTCGACGATTTAGAACATTTAGAACACTTTTGATCAGAATTACTGATGGAATTGAAATTTTCAAGCATTTTCAAAATTTTGAAGTATATTGCATATTTTTCAAAAAGCCCATAAAATTTCGAAGAAATTCAAAAATAATTTTGAATATTTCATATTTTTTTTTAAAAATACCTGAAGCATTGAAAAAAAATCGAAAAATATGGTAAAATGATGTTTTACTGCAAATTTCGACGATTTGGAGCATTTAGAACACTTTTCAGACAAACCTGATTTTTTAGCTGAAATTCATGGATTTTCAAAGTTTTATATTAGAATT
The DNA here is from genome assembly GCF_038502225.1 of Cherax quadricarinatus. Taxonomy (NCBI): domain Eukaryota; kingdom Metazoa; phylum Arthropoda; class Malacostraca; order Decapoda; family Parastacidae; genus Cherax; species Cherax quadricarinatus. Next base: position 44,180 of record NW_027195823.1, read on the forward strand.
ACTGATGGAATTTAAATTTTCGAGCATTTTCAACACTTTAAAGTATATTACATATTTTTCAAAAAGCCCATAAAATTTCGAAGAAATAGAAAAATAATTTTGAATATTTCATGTATGTTTTAAAAATACCTGAATCATTGGAAAAATCGAAAAATATGGTAAAATGATGTTTTACTGCATATTTCGACGATTTAGAGCATTTAGAACACTTTTCAGGCAAACCCGATTTTTTAGCTAAAATTCATGGATTTTCAAAAAATTTTTATCGTAATTACTGATGGAATTGAAATTTTCGAGCATTTTCAACATTTTAAAGTATATTACAAATTTTTCAAAAAGCCCATAAGATTTCAAAGAAATTCAAAAATAATTTTGAATATTTCATATATTTTTTAAAAACACCTGATGCTTTGAAAAAATCGGAAAATATGGTAAAATAACGTTTTACTGCATATTGCGACGATTTGGAGCATTTAAAACATTTTTCACACAAACCTGATTTTTTAGCTAAAATACATGGATTTTTACACTTGAAATATATTGACACAATGCAACACAAAAGCGTCATATTTAAGTTACTTTCAGCATAAAATTCAATTCCATCAGTAATTGTGATAAAAAAGTTTGAAAATCCATTAATTTTAGCTAAAATCTCAGGTTTGTCTGAAAAGTGTTCTAAATGCTCTATATCGTCGAAATATGCAGTAAAACTTCATTTTACCATATTTTTTGATTTTTTAATGTTTCAGGTATTTTTAAAAAATGTATACTGATGGAATTTATATTTTAGAGCATTTTTCAACATTTGAAAGTATATTACATATTTTTCAAAAAGCCCATAAAATTTCGAAGAAATTCAAAAATAATTTTTAATATTTCATATATTTTTTTAAAAATACCTGAAGCATTTAAAAAAATCGAAAAATATGGTAAAATGATGTTTTACTGCAAATTTCGACGATTTAGAGCATTTAGAACACTTTTCAGACAAACCTGATTTTTTAGCGAAAATTCTTGGATTTTCAAACTTTTTTATCAGAATTTCTGATGGAATTGAATTGTATTGTGAAAGCAACCTAAATATGACATTTTTGTGTAGTATTGTGTCAATACATATTTCAAGTGTGAAAATCCATGTATTTTAGCTAGAAAATCAGGTCAGTATTACTCAGGCTGGCTCCTCCTCAGGAAAATTAGTGAATAAAAAAAGAAATAATAACAGACAAACATAAATACTTTATTATATAGAAAATATAAAATATAAAACACTTAAATATGAAATATTAATCCTACATTAAAGAAAATGAAAAATGAAAAATATAAATTATAACTGAATTCAACGCTAATATGTATATGGGTGTCTGGTGTTGGTGACACTGTTGTTGAAATCGTAGCCGTTGCTGATGATGGGGGGGGGTCGCAGGTGTTGGTGACCACCACTGGCTAGTTCTTCACAGATTATCGCCGTGAATAGTATCCCGATGACAGGAAAGCAGGTTCTTTACCGCTGCAATGATATGGGGTTATGTCCTGCAATTTCATACAGGTGCACAGGTAGTTCAATCCAAAATGGGGAAGTCTCTGGACGTTAGTCCTCCTGTTCTTCTCGTTGATTGACAGGTGACCCTCACTGTCATCCAAGCTGAAGAGATAGACAGGTTACCCACTGCTTAAATTATCACTCTCTATGGCAGTGTACAATACTCAAAAGACGTGGTGATTATTACAATATTCAACCTAGAGCAAGACTGAAACCACTAAGTTTATTATTGATCAAAAGTGAAGCCTTTAACCAATAAATCCACTAGAATACAAGGCAGGCATGTACTTACAGAAGTGTTGGGAGCTGTGAGTCGAGTGATTTACTGTTTGACCAGAGCCCCACACGTCACCTTTCGAGGGGTGGGTGGAAGAGGGAGGGGAAGGGATAGCGAGAGCTAGACTGACCCTACGATAACAAGCAGCCGGCAATCAAACTATCACTTTAGGGGTGGGGGAGAAAAGGCGTTAAAAACGGGAACGTGACTTACCCTACCTTAACTAGTAGCCAGCAATGAAACTATTGTTTCTATATTGCTACTCCTATCTATTGAACTTTTCCCTCACACTCCCTCATACCAAGACTTATAGTCAAGGAGAATAAGAAGAATAGGCGAGGAAAAAGTTCTAACATGTGGAAGTCACGTATGGCAACAAATCTTCTACTGACTGTCACGACTTAACCAGTCAGAGAAATAATTGGATGAACCATTGATATACACAATATGGAACTCAAAAGCCTGGAGTGCCAATGTCCACCTCAAGAGGCGACTGTTGGTTCCCTTAAAAGTTTCTAGGTATATCAAAGGTTTGTGGTCCATTTCTAAAATGAATTCTTTTCCCAGCAAATAAAATTTAAGTTTGGAGATACCCCACACAAGGGCCATACATTCCTTTTCTATGGTGGAATATCTTGTTTCTGCGGGAAGGAGTTTCCGGCTTAGGAAGCATACAGGGAAGGGAGTACCATCATGGTATTGTAGTAACACTGCACCTAAGCCAGTATTGGAGGCATCAGTTCTCAAACAAAATGTTTTATTAATATCAGGAATCTTAAGTGTAGGGTCTTTTGAAAAGATGATTTTAATCTCATTAAACTTTTCCTGAGCTAGGTCGGAAAGTTCAAGAGGTTCCTTCACAGACTTTTTAAGGAAGTCTGATAAAATGCCTGTAAGATCAGTAAGGTTCGGGATAAACCGTGCATAAAAATTTACAGAACCAAGAAAGCTTCGCATGAGCTTCTTGGTTTTGGGGAATTTAAATTCTAATAAAGCTTTGATCTTACTGGGGAGAGGCTGCAGAGAGTTATTAGAAAGTATCAGTCCAAGATATCTAATCTTGTTATACCCAAGGAAGCATTTCTTCGGCTTGGCAGTGAGGCCATGTGAGCGTAACCTACGCAAAACTGATGATAATGTTTGGATACGTTCGCCCCACATAGATGTCATTACGTAAATGATATCAAAATAAACTGAAACATTTGGCATATTACCCAAGACCTTTCTCATCAGTCTCACATAGGTAGCACAGGCAGTTACCAAACCGAAGGGCATAGTTTTATACTACATCAGTCCTTGGTGTGTAGGAAAAGCGGTGTACTGCTTAGAAGAAGGATCTAACATTACTTGATGATATGCGTGCGCAATATCAATCTCTGAAAAGAAGGAAGAGTCATAAAATTTGTGTAGATCGCTATCTATTAAGGGCACAGGCTCAGCATCCCACCGAGTTATAGCATTAAGGCCTCTGAAGTCAAGAGCAAGTCTATATGAATTATCCTCCTTCTTAACCATGACTACTGGTGAACAATATGAAGATACTGAAGGTTCAATGATCTTTAGTTTTAATAATTTGTCTACCTCTCGGTCAAATGCATCCCTAAGGTGAACTGGAACTGGGTATAATTTCCATTTGATAGGATTGTCCGTCAATAAGTCAATCTTATGGACTACCGTGGAAGTAACACCTGGAATATCAGTAAAGACGTCTGAAAAGTTACTCACACATTGAAGTAGTTCATGTCTCTTATGGTCATCCAAAGATTCATTAATATTAATGTTGGTTGCGTCCGAGTGGTAAAGAGTCACCAAGTCATGTAGTTCTTCATCATAGTCTAAGTTAGAGGTGTCAATTACGCACACTTTACATTCCTCAGTTGTCTTATCAAGTTTCTGTGGAAAAACAAAGTCAAAGTTGTTAAGGCAGTTAACCGAATTTCTTCGGTAATATTTCTTAAGGATGTTGATATGATAAAGCTTAGGTTTGCCCTTGACTTCTATAAGGTAGTCAACTTTCCCACAAATTTTTTATACTTTATATGGACCTTTCCACGCTACTAATAATTTATTTGACTTAATCGGCAAAAGTACCAGAACTTCATCCCCTTCGTTAAAATTTCTCCTCTGACTTTTGGAGTCAAAATAGGTTTTGTACTGGTCCATTGACAAGCTTAGGTTTTTCGAAACTATGTCAGAGGTCTCCTCAAGTTTGGATCTAAGGTCAAGGAGAAACTGGTAAGAAGACTGAACCTCAGCATTTACCTCCTCATTAGTCCATAAGACATGAAGGATGGACAATGGGCCTCTGGCCTGTCTACCATAGAGAAGTTCAAAAGGTGAAAACCCCAAAGAGTCACTGGGAACTTCCCTCATGGCAAACAAAGCACAGGTTAGGTAACGATGCCACTCCTTAGGTTTAAAGGAGCAAAGTTTCCTTAAAATGGACCTGAGAATCGAATGCTGGCGCTCAGTCCTCCCATTACAGCTGGGATGATAGGGTGTGGTGAAGAGAGCCTTCACTCCCAGAAGTTGGAATAGATGTTGCATTAAGTCAGATGTGAATTGTGTCCAAGGTCAGACAAAATTTCTCTAGGGATGCCCACTCTGGAGAAGATGGACAAAAGGGCTTCAGCCACCTCTGTAGTAGTTATGGTCTTTAAGGGAACGGCTTCAGGGAAACTCGAAGCATAATCGACTAATGTTAGTATATATCTATGTCCCCCAGATGAAAGTGGAGATAAAGGACCAATGATGTCAATAGCTACTCTTTCAAAAGGTACCGTGAAGACTGGCATTTTGACCATAGGTACTCGCCTGGTACCTTGGGAGGATGACAGTTGGCAAACTTTACACGACCTACAAAAGGTAGTGACATCTGAGGACATTTTTGGCCAAAAATAGGTTTACCTAATTTTATTTAAGGTTTTACGATGCGAGAAATGTCCGGCCACTGGCAGATCATGAGCCATTTTAAGAACAGTCTCTCTGCATTGACTTGGAACAACTAAGATGGAATAGTCTATCTCATCTGAATTTAATTTGAATACTGACTTGTACAAGATACTTTTTATATATTCAAATTTATATGAAAAGTTTTTCCTTCGGATAACTTGATTTTGTTTAGCGGCATTATGGCAATTCTGAAGAGAAGGGCAATTTTGTTGCAAATTGACAAAGGAGTCCTTCGATATGTCTAAAGGCTTAAAGTCAGGGAAAATCAAAGGATGGACAGTAGGGGAAGCATGGGCTTTGGTCTGAGCCCTAGTCAAGACATTTATGGTATCGGAGGTGATATCTTCACTTTCGTCTAACAAGTGAACTTGTGATCCTACTTCCTCGCTTTCTAGAGTAGCATCACTGGTTTTGAATCTCACATGAATCTCACGAGACATTGTCTCATCTGAACTTTCGAGGGGCTTCTATGACTCTACAGGAAGAGGATCTGAAACACTTATATCCATCTTTGGTGATGAAAGGTCAACCTCAGAAGGAAGAATGGCACCTTTTACATTACCTATTAGTAAGGAGCAAGAAGTGATGGGAGCTAGTACGGCTTCAGACCAACCTGTGAACCATTTAGACCTAATGTAACAATGGATGGCAGGAAAAGTGTTTGTACGGCCCAAGTAGTCTGAAAGTATAGCAGATGTGAGGGAAAAGTTCAATAGATAGGTGTAGAGGGAATATATATAGTAACAGTAGTTTCACTGCCGGCTACTAGTTAAGGTAGGGTAAGTCAAGCTCCCGTTTTTCCCGCCTTTTTTTCCCCTCCCTGAAAGTGATAGTTTGACTGCCGGCTGCTTGTTAAGGTAGGCTCAGTCTAGCTCCCACTATCCCTTCCCCTCCCTCTCCCCCCCCCCCCTCCGAAAGGTGACGTGTGGGGCTCTGGTTAAACAGTAAATCACTAGACTCACATGCCTGCCTTGTATTCTAGTGGATTTATTGGTTAAAAGCTTCACTTTTGACCAATAATAAACTTAGTCCTTTCAGTCTTGCTCTAGGTTGACTGTTGTAATAATCACCACATCTTTTGAATATTGTACACTACCATGAAGAGTGATTATTTAAGCAGTGGGTAACCTGTATCTTTCCAGCTTGGATGCCAGTGAGGGTCACTTGGCAATCAACGAGGAGAAATGATGGAGAAGGACTAACGTCCAGAGACTTCGCCAATTTGATCTCACTACCTGTGCACCTGTATGAAATTGCAGGACGTAACTCCACAGCATTGCAGCGGTAAAGAACCTGCTTTCTTGTCATCGGGATATTATACTCATGGCAATAATCTGTGAAGATCTAGCCAGTGGTGGTCACCAACACCTGCGACCCCCCCCCATCATCAGCAACGGCTACGATTTCAACAACAGTGTCACCAACACCAGACACCCCTTTTAGCGTTGAATTCAGTTATCATTTATATTTTTCATTTTTCATTTTCTTTAAGGTAGGATTAATATTTCATATTTAAGTGTTTTATATTTTATACTTTCTATATAATAAAGTGTTTATGTTTGTCTGTTATTATTTCTTTTTCTATTCACTAATTTTCCTGAGGAGGAGCCAGCCTGAGTAATACTGACTGAAGTTGTTACAGGGCTGAGTAAGCCTTCACAAGTGGCGACCTTGCCAGGATAAACTCTACTGAATCAAGATTCAACTCCATCTCGAATCTACCATTGGAACTTCAACGCCGCATACCACAGACGGTTACCACCAGCCATGAGTAATCATTCTCTATGGTAGGACTACAGTACAGGTATTTGAAAGATTTGGTGATTATTATAGTCTCAATTAATTGTAAGTCAAGTCAGGCAGGATATAATATTTAATTCTGCCACCTTTTTGGAGCTTGAAACACTTTGGAGGATTAGACTCTAGGGACCCGAGATTTTCCAGTGACAAACTGTTTCATTGAGCTCTTCATTATATCAAGGGAACTGTCATAGGACACTCTTGATTTGTTGGTGAGAAGATTGGATGGTCAAGTGACCCCATTCTACTTACTGTTTGCTCGGAGCCGGCATAGAACCCTTCGTTTTCGTTAATACATATTGTTTAATTGAAGCAGGGATCGAGCCCTCTGGTTTATTTATAGTTTGAGCGGAGCAGGAATTGAACCCTCCGTTTTCTTTGATACCCGTTTCATTTCCCCTGATAGTTTAAGTTATTCTTGCAAGTATGGAGGAATACCAGTTTTGGATGAATGCTGGAAGTAAGTTAGGAGTAACAGGGAAAAATTTAGAATCTTTCATTAGTGCTAAAATCCAGGAAAGACTTGAAAGAGAGAGAATAGAAAGAGAGAGAGAAGACAAAAAAGAACGTGATAGACTTGATCGTGAGGAAAGAGCTAAAGTACGTGAAGAACAAGCTAAGATACGTGAGGAGCAAGTTAAATTAAGGGAACTTGAGGAAAGAGCAAAGGATAAAGAATATGAGTTAAGCGAGAGAGAAAAAGATCGCGAGCTCGAGCAAGCTCGCCTTGAATTAGAGAATAAAAAGTTAACTTTCTCACAACAGCAATTAGATGAAGGAGTAATGGAACAACGTGCAGCTAGTGCACATATTCCAACACCTAATTTACCTCCCTTCACAGAGGGTGAAGACATTACTTCATACATTATCAGGTTTGAGAATACTGGTACCCTCTGTGAATGGCCTGCTGACACCTGGGCTACCAGGTTAGGAATGTTATTTTCTGGTACAGCCTTGAATATCTATGCAACTTTGTCGCAGGATATCATATGTAATTATAACCTACTGAAGAAGGCAATCCTTAAAGCATATCAAAAAACCACTAATTCTTACAGGAAAGATTTCAGGTATGCCACCTTACAGCCTGGCCAGAACTTTCAGCAGCTACAGGTAACACTCTTTCGTTTGTTCGACTTTTGGATAGAGAGTTCAGGAATTGATCACAGTTATGAATCTCTTAGAGACTTCATGGTTGCTGACCAGTTCCTGACAGCTCTTCCCCATCAGATACGAACATTCATCAGAGAACGTAACCTGATTAAAGCTGAGGAAGTTGCTGAGGCTGCTGACCTGTATGCTGAGGCTCACAATTCCTATAAAGACCTAAAGGGATCGAACCCTAAGGGCAAGGGTTCATCAGACCTTAAGAAATCAAAGCCTCTAGTGGAAAGTAAAAGGACTTCTTTTATTCCTGTTTGTCATTTGTGTGGTGTTAAGGGACATAAACGTCCAGATTGTCCTTCTAAGAAGGTCCAAAAAGTTGGAAGATGTTTTAAAGCCTGTAATGACCAAGCACCCTTCTGTTCAGGAACAGTTAATGGACTTAATATATCTACCATTTTACGAGACACTGGATGCACATGTATAGTCATTTCTGATAAGCTGTTCCCTAACCTTAAAGAAACTCATTCCTCTGCTATACTTTCAGACTACTTGGGCCGTACGGACACTTTTCCTACCATCCGTTGTTACATTAGGTCTAAATGGTTCACAGGTTTTTCCTGAAGCCGTACTAGCTCCCATCACTTCTTGCTCCGTAGTAATAGGTAATGTAAAAGGTGCCATTCTTCCTTCTGAGGTTGACCTTTCATCACCAAAGGTGGACATAAGTGTTTCAGATCCTCTTCCTGTGGAGTCAGAGAAGCCCCTCGAAAGTTCAGATGAGACAATGTCTCGTGAGATTCATGTGGGATTAAAAACCAGTGATGCTACTCTCGAAAGCGAGGTAGTAGGATCACCGGTTCACTTGTTAGATGAAAGTGAAGATATCACCTCCGATACCATAAATGTCTTGACTAGGGCTCAGACCAAAGCCCAGGCTTCTCATACTGTCCATCCTTTGATTTTCCCTGACTTTAAGCTTTTAGATATATCGAAGGACTCCTTTGTCAAGTTACAACGTAATTGCCCTTCTCTTCAGAATTGCCATAATGCCGCTAAACAAAATCAAGTTATCCAAAGGAAAAACTTTTCATATAAATTTGAATATATAAAAGGTATCTTGTACAAGTCAGTATTCAAATTAAATTCAGATGAGATAGACTATTCCATCTTAGTTGTTCCAAGTCAATGCAGAGAGACTGTTCTTAAAATGGCTCATGACCTGCCAGTGGCCGGACATTTCTCGCATCGTAAAACCTTAAATAAAATTAGGGAAACCTATTGTTGGCCAAAAATGTCCTCAGATGTCACTACCTATTGTAGATCATGTAAAGTTTGCCAACTGTCATCCTCCCGAGGTACCAGGCGAGTACCTATGGTCAAAATGCCTATCTTTACGGTACCGTTTGAAAGAGTAGCTATTGACATCGTTAGTCCTTTATCTCCACTTTCATCTGGGGGACATAGATATATATTAACATTAGTTGATTATGCGTCGAGTTTCCCTGAAGCCATACCCTTAAAGACCATAACTACTACAGAGGTGGCTGAAGCCCTTTTGTCCATCTTCTCCAGAGTGGGCATCCCTAGAGAAATTTTGTCTGACTGTGGGACACAATTCACATCTGACTTAATGCAACATCTATACCAACTTCTGGGAGTGAAGCCTCTCTTCACCACACCCTATCATCCCAGCTGTAATGGGAGGATTGAGCACCAGCATTCGATTCTCAAGTCCATTTTAAGGAAACTTTGCTCCCTTAAACCTAAGGAGTGGCATCGTTACCTACCCTGTGCTTTGTTTGCCATGAGGCAAGTTCCCAGTGACTCTTTGGGGTTTTCACCTTTTGAACTTCTCTATGGTAGACAGGCCAGAGCTCCACTGTCCATCCTTCATGACTTATGGACTAATGAGGAGGTAAATGCTGAGGTTTAGTCTTCTTACCAGTTTCTCCTTGACCTTAGATCCAAACTTGAGGAGACCTCTGACATAGTTTCGAAAAACCTAAGCTTGTCAATGGTCCAGTACAAAACCTATTTTGATTCCAAAAGTCAGAGGAGAAGTTTTAAAGTAGGTGATGAAGTTCTTGTACTTTTGCCTATCAAGTCAAATAAATTATTAGTAGCATGGAAAGGTCCATATAAAGTATTAAAAATTTGTGGTAAAGTTGACTACCTCATAGAAGTCAAGGGCAAACCTAAGCTTTATCATATCAACATCCTTAAGAAATATTACCGAAGAAATTCGGTTAACTGCCTTAATAACTTTGACTTAGTTTTTCCACACGAACTTGATAAGACAACTGAAGAATGTAAAGTGTTTGTAATTAACACCTCTAACTTAGACTATGATGAAGAACTACATGACTTGGTGACTCTTTACCACTCGGATGCAACCAACATTAATATTAATGAATCTTTGGATGACCATAAGAGACATGAACTACTTCAATGTGTGAGTAACTTTTCAGATGTCTTTACTGATATTCCAGGTGTTACCTCCACGGTAGTCCATAAGATTGACTTAGTGACGGACAATCCTATCAAACGGAAATTATACCCAGTTCCATTTGACCGAGAGGTAGACAATTTATTAAAACTAAAGATCATTGAACCTTCAGTATCGTCATATTGTTCACCAGTAGTCATGGTTAAGATGGAGGATAATTCATATAGACTTGCTATTGACTTCAGAGGCCTTAATGCTATAACTCGGTGGGAGGCTGAGCCTATGCCCTTAATAGATAGCGATCTACACAAATTTTATGACTCGTCCTTCTTTTCAGAGATTGATTTTGCGCAGGCATATCATCAAGTAATGTTAGATCCTTCTTCTAAGCAGTACACCGCTTTTCCTACACACCAAGGACTGATGCAGTATAGAACTATGCCCTTCGGTTTGGTAACTGCCTGTGCTACCTACGTGAGACTGATGAGAAAGGTCTTGGGTAATATGCCAAATGTTTCAGTTTATTTTGATAACATTTACGTAATGACGTCTACGTGGGGCGAACATATCCAAACATTAACATCAGTTTTGTGTAGGTTATGCTCACATGGCCTCACTGCCAAGCCGAAGAAATGCTTCCTTGGGTATAACAAGATTAGATATCTTGGACTGATACTTTCTAATAACTCTCTGCAGCCTCTCCCCAGTAAGATCAAAGCTTTATTAGAATTTAAATTCCCCAAAACCAAGAAACTCATGCGTAGCTTTCTTGGTTCTGTAAATTTTTATGCACGGTTGATCCCGAATCTTGCTGATCTTACAGGCATCTTATCTGACTTCCTTAAAAAGTCTGTGAAGGAACCTCTTGAACTTTCCGACCTAGCTCGGGAAAAGTTTAATGAGATTAAAAGTATCTTCTCGAAAGACTCTGTACTTAAGATTCCAGATATTAATAAAACATTTTGTTTGAGAACTGATGCCTCCAATACTGGCTTAGGTGCGGTGTTACTACAATACCATGATGGTACTCCCTTCCCTGTATGCTTCCTAAGCCGGAAACTCCTTCCTGCAGAAACAAGATACTCCACAATAGAAAAGGAATGTTTAGCCCTTGTGTGGGGTATCTCCAAACTTAAATTTTATTTGTTGGGAAAAGAATTCATTTTAGAAACGGACCACAAACCTTTGATATACCTAGAAACTTTTAAGGGAACCAACAGTCGCCTCTTGAGGTGGACATTGGCACTCCAGGCTTTTAAGTTCCATATTGTGTATATCAATGGTTCATCCAATTATTTCTCTGACTGGTTAAGTCGTGACAGTCAGTAGAAGATTTGTTGCCTTATGCGACTTCAACATGTTAGAACTTTTTCCTCGCCTATTCTTCTTATACTCCTTGACTATAAGTCTTGGTATGGGGGAGTGTGAGGGAAAAGTTCAATAGATAGGTGTAGAGGGAATATATATAGTAACAGTAGTTTCACTGCCGGCTACTAGTTAAGGTAGGGTAAGTCAAGCTCCCGTTTTTCCCGCCTTTTTTCCCCCTCCCTGAAAGTGATAGTTTGACTGCCAGCTGCTTGTTAAGGTAGGGTCAGTCTAGCTCCCGCTATCCCTTCCCCTCCCTCTTCCCCCCCCCCCGAAAGGTGACGTGTGGGGCTCTGGTTAAACAGTAAATCACTAGACTCACAGCTCCCAACTCTACTGTAAGTACATGCCTGCCTTGTATTCTAGTGGATTTATTGGTTAAAAGCTTCACTTTTGACCAATAATAAACTTAGTCCTTTCAGTCTTGCTCTAGGTTGACTGTTGTAATAATCACCACATCTTTTGAATATTGTACACTACCATGAAGAGTGATTATTTAAGCAGTGGGTAACCTGTATCTTTCCAGCTTGGATGTCAGTGAGGGTCACCTGGCAATCAACGAGGAGAAATGATGGAGAAGGACTAACGTCCAGAGACTTCGCCAATTTGATCTCACTACCTGTGCACCTGTATGAAATTGCAGGACGTAACTCCACAGCATTGCAGTGGTAAAGAACCTGCTTTCTTGTCATCGGGATATTATACTCACGGCAATAATCTGTGAAGATCTAGCCAATGGTGGTCACCAACACCTGCGACCCCCCCCCCATCATCAGCAACGGCTACGATTTCAACAACAGTGTCACCAACACCAGACACCCCTTTTAGCGTTGAATTCAGTTATCATTTATATTTTTCATTTTTCATTTTCTTTAAGGTAGGATTAATATTTCATATTTAAGTGTTTTATATTTTATATTTTCTATATAATAAAGTGTTTATGTTTGTCTGTTATTATTTCTTTTTCTATTCACTAATTTTCGTGAGGAGGAGCCAGCCTGAGTAATACTGACTGAAGTTGTTACAGGGCTGAGTAAGCCTTCACAGCAGAGGAATGAGTTTCTTTAAGATTAGGGAACAGCTTATCAGAAATTACTATACATGTGCATCCAGTGTCTCATAAAATGGTAGATACATTAAGTCCATTAACTGTTCCTGAACAGAAGGGTGCTTGGTCATTACAGTCTTTAAAACATCTTCCAACTTTTTGGACCTTCTTAGGACAATCTGGACGTTTATGTCCCTTAACACCACACAAATGACAAACAGGAATAAAAGAAGTCCTTTTACTTTCCACTAGAGGCTTTGATTTCTTAAGGTCTGATGAACCCTTGCCCTTAGGGTTCGATCCCTTTAGGTCTTTATAGGATTTGTGAGCCTCAGCATACAGGTCAGCAGCCTCAGCAACTTCCTCAGCTTTAATCAGGTTACGTTCCCTAATGAATGTTCGTATCTGGTGAGGAAGAGCTGTCAGGAACTGGTCAGCAACCATGAAGTCTCGAAGAGATTCATAACTGTGATCAATTCCTGAACTCTCTATCCAAAAGACGAACAAACGAAAGAGTGTTACCTGTAACTGTTGAAAGTTCTGGCCAGGCTGTAAGGTGGCATACCTGAAATCTTTCCTGTAAGAATTAGTGGTTTTTTGATATGCTTTAAGGATTGCCTTCTTCAGTAGGTTATAATTACGTATGATATCCTGTGACAAAGTTGCATAGATATTCAAGGCTGTACCAGAAAATAATATTCCTAACCTGGTAGCCCAGGTGTCAGCAGGCCATTCACAGAGGGTAGCGGTATTTTCAAACCTGATAATGTATGAAGTTATGTCTTCCCCCTCTGTGAAGGGAGGTAAATTAGGCGTTAGAATATGTGCACTGACTGCACGTTGTTCCATTACTCCTTCCTCTAATTGTTGTTGTGTAAAAGTTAACTTTTTATTCTCTAATTCAAGGCAAGATTTTTCGAGCTCGCGATCCTTTTCTCTTTCCTCAAGTTCTCTTAATTTAAATTGTTCTTCATGTATCTTAGCTTGTTCCTCACGTTCTCTAGCTCTTTCCTCACGATCAAGTCTATCACGCTCTTTTTGGTCTTCTCGCTCTCTTTCTAACTGTCTTTCTCGGATTTCTCTCTCAATTCTCTCTCTCTCCTTTTTCTCCTGTCTTTCAAGGTTCTCTTTCTCCTTTTTCTCTTCTCTTTCGATTCTCTCTCTCTCCTTATTCTCTTCTCTTTCCCTTTCTAGCTGTATTTCTTCTCTCTCAATTCTCTCTCTTTCAAGTCTTTCCTGGATCTTAGCACTAATGAAAGATTCTAAATTTTTCCCTGTTACTCCTAACTTACTTCCAGCATTCATCCAAAACTGGTATTCATCCATGCTTGCAAGAATAACTTAAACTATCAGGGGAAATGAAACAGGTATTAAAGAAAACGGAGGGTTCAATTCCTGCTCTGCTCAAACTGTAAATAAACCAGAGGGCTCGATCCCTGCTTCAATTAAACAATATGTATTAACGAAAACGAAGGGTTCTATGCCTGCTCCGAGCAAACAGTAAGTAGAATGGGGTCCCATGACCATCCAATCTTCTCACCAACAAATCAAGAGTGTCCTATGACAGTTACCTTGATATAATGAAGAGCTCAATGAAACAAGTTGTCACTGGAAAATCTCGGGTCCCTAGAGTCTAATCCTCCAAAGTGTTTCAAGCTCACAAGAATAGTGGCAGAATTAACTATTAAATCCTGCCTGACTTGACTTACAATAAATTGAGACTATAACAATCACCAAATCTTTTAAATACCTGTACTGTAGTCCTACCATAGAGAATGATTACTCATGGCTGGTGGTAACCGTCTGTGGTATGCGGCGTTGAAGTTCCAATGGTAGATTCGAGGTGGAGTTGAATCTTGATTCAGTAGAGTTGATCCTGGTAAGGTCGCCACTTGTGAAGGCTTACTCAGCCCTGTAACAACTTCAGTCAGTATTACTCAGGCTGGCTCCTCCTCAGGAAAATTAGTGAATAGAAAAAGAAATAATAACAGACAAACATAAACACTTTATTATATAGAAAATATAAAATATAAAACACTTAAATAGGAAATATTAATCCTACATTAAAAAAAATGAAAAATGAAAAATATAAATGATAACTGAATTCAACGCTAATATATAGGGGTGTCTGGTGTTGGTGACACTGTTGTTGAAATCGTAGCCGTTGCTGATGATGGGGGGGGGTCGCAGGTGTTGGTGACCACCACTGTCTAGTTCTTCACAGATTATCGCCGTGAATAGTATCCCAATGACAGGAAAGCAGGTTCTTTACCGCTGCAATGATGTGGGGTTACGTCCTGCAATTTCATACAGGTGCACAGGTAGTTCAATCCAAAATGGGGAAGTCTCTGGACGTTAGTCCTTCTCCTGTTCTTCTCGTTGATTGACAGGTGACACTCACTGTCATACATGCTGAAAAGATAGACAGGTTACCCACTGCTTAAATAATCACTCTCTATGGCAGTGTACAATACTCAAAAGATGTGGTGATTATTACAACAGTCAACCTAGAGCAAGACTGAAAGGACTAAGTTTATTATTGATCAAAAGTGAAGCTTTTAACCAATAAATCCACTAGAATACAAGGCAGGCATTTACTTACAGAAGTGTTGGGAGCTGTGAGTCGAGTGATTTACTGTTTGACCAGAGCCCCACACGTCACCTTTCGAGGGGGGGGAGTGGAAGAGGGAGGGGAAGGGATAGCTGGAGCTAGACTGACCCTACGTTAACAAGCAGCCGGCAATCAAACTATCACTTTAAAGGTGGGGGAGAAAAGGTGGGAAAAACGGGAGCGTGACTTACCCTTCCTTAACTAGTAGCCGGCAATGAAACTATTGTTACTATATTGCTACTCCTATCTATTGAACTTTTCCCACACAGACTGTTTGATTACGCATGTGAGACTGTGTGACTGTGTGTGCAAGAATGTGTGACCGTGTGTGTGTGAGACTGTGGGACTCTGTGTGTGAGACTGTGTGTGTGTGAGACTCTGTGACTATGTGCGTGAGACTGTTTGTGTGAGACTGTGTGTGTGAGACTCTGTGACTGTGTGTTTGAGACTGTGAGTGTGAGACTGTGTGACTGCATGTGTGAAACTGTGTGACTGTGTGTGCGACACTGTGTGATTTTGTGTGTGAGACTGGGTGACTGTGTGTGTGAGGCTGAGTGTGTTAGACTGTGTGTGTGTGAGGCTCTCTGACTGTGTGTGAGACTGTGGGACTGTGTGTGTTAGACTGTGTGACTGTGTGTGTGTGACTGTGTGACTGTGTGTGTGAGACTGTGTGACTGTGTGTTTGAGGCTGTGACTGTGTGTGTGAGACTTTGTGACTGTGTGTATGTGTGACTGTGTGACTGTGTGTGTGAGTCTGTGTGACTGTGTGTGTGAGACTGTGTAACTGTGTGTGCAAGACTGAGTGACTGTATGACTGTGTGTGTGAGACTACTTGACTGTGTGTGTAAGACTGAGTGACTGTGTTTGTGAGACTGTGTGACTCTGTGTTTGAGACTGTGTGACTGTGTGTGTGAGACTGTGTTACTCTGTGTGTGTGATACTGTGTGACTGTGTGTGCGATACTGTGTGACTGTGTGTGTGAGACTGTGACCGTGTGTGTGAGTCTGTGTGGCTGTGTGTGTGAGACTGTGTGACTGTGTTTGTGAAACTGTGTGACTGTGTGTGCGAGACTGTGTGACTGTGTGTGTGAGACTGAGTGGCTGTGTGTGTGAGACTGTCTGTGAGGCTCTGTGACTCTGTGTGTGAGACTGTGTGTGTGAGACTGTGCGTGTGAGGCTCTGTGACTGTGTGTGTGAGATTGTGTGACTGTATGTGTGAGACTGTGTGTCTGTGTGTGAGACAGTATGAATGTGTTTGGGAGACTGTGTGACTGTGTGTGTGAGACTGTGTGACTGTGTGTGTGAGACTGTGTGACTCAGTGTGTGAGACTGTGTGACTGTGTGTGTGAGACTGTGTGACTGTGTACTCACCTATTTGTACTCACCTATTTGTGGTTGCAGGGGTCGAGTCATAGCTCCTGGCCCCGCCTCTTCGCTGATTTCTACTAGGTCGTCTCTCTCCCTGTATGGTTCCCGCCTCCACTACTTCACTTTCTAGGCTATTCCATGGCCTAACTACTCTATGATTGAAGAAATACTTCCTAACATCCCTTTGATTCATCTGAGTCTTCAACTTCCAATTGTGACCTCTTGTGTCTGTGTCCCTTCTCGGGAACATCCCGTCTTTGTCCACCTTGTCTATTCCGCGCAGTATTTTATATGTCGTTATCATGTCTCCCCTGACCCTCCTGTCCTCCAGTGTCGTCAGGCCGATTTCCCTCAACCTTTCTTCGTAGGACAATCCCCGTAGCTCTGGGACTAGTCTTGTTGCAAACCTTTGCACTTTCTCTAATTTCTTGACATGCTTGACTAGGTGTGGATTCCAAACTGGTGCTGCATACTCCAGTATGGGCCTGACGTAAATGGTATACAGAGTCTTAAACGAATCCTTACTGAGGTATCGGAATGCTATCCATAGGTTTGCCAGGTGCCCGTATGCTGCAGCAGTTATCTGATTGATGTGCGCCTCAGGAGATATGCTCGGTGTTATACTCACCCCCAGATCTTTTTCCTTGAGTGAGGTTTGCAGTCTTTGTCCATCTAAACTATATTGTGTCTGCAGTCTTCTTTGCCCTTCCCCAATCTTCATGACTTTGCATTTGGCAGGGTTAAACTCAAGGAGCCAGTTGCTGGACCAGGCTTGTAGCCTGTCCAGGTATCTTTGTAGTCCTGCCTGATTCTCATCCGATTTGATTCTTCTCATTAACTTCATATCATCTGCAAACAAGGACACTTCTGAGTCTATCCCTTCCGTTATGTCGTTCACATATACCAAGAACAGCACAGGTCCTAGGACTGACCCCTGTGGAACCCCGCTTGTCATAGGCGCCCACTCTGACACCTCGTCACGTTCCATGACTCGTTGTTGCCTCCCTGTGAGGTATTCTCTGATCCATTGCAGTGCCTTTCCTGTTATGTGTGCCTGATCCTCTAGCTTTTGCAGTAATCTCTTGTGAGGAACTGTGTCGAAGGCCTTCTTGCAGTCCAAAAAAATGCAGCCGATCCACCCCTTTCTCTCTTGTCTTACTTCTGTCACCTTGTCATAAAACTCTAGTAGGTTTGTGACACAGGATTTTCCTTCCCTGAAACCGTGCTGGTTGTCAATTATGTGACTGTGTGTGTGAGACTGTGTGACTCTGTGTGTTAGACTGTGTGACTGTGTGTGTGAGACTATGTGACTGTGTGTGTGAGACTATGTGACTGTGTGTGTGAGACTGTATGAATGTGTGTGCGAGACTGTGTGACTGTGTGTGTGAAACTGTATGAATGTGTGTGTGAGACTGTGTGACTGTGTGAGTGAGACTGTGTGACTGTGTGTGTGAGACTGTGTGACTGTGTGTGTGAGACTGTGTGACTGTGTGTGTGAGACTGTATGAATGTGTGTGTGAGAATGTGTGTCCGTGTGTGTGAGACTGTGTGACTGTGTGTGTGTGTGACTGTGTGACTGAGTGTGTGAGGCTGTGTGACTGTGTGTGTGTGAGGCTGTGTGTCTGTGTGTGTGTGACTCTGTTTGTAAGGCTGTGTGTGTGAGACTGTGTGTGAGACTGTGTGACTCTGTATGTGAGGCTGTGTGACTGTGTGTGTGAGAATTTGTGAATGTGTGTGTGAGACTGTGTGACTGTGTGTGCGAGACTGTGTGACTCTGTGTGTGATACTGTGTGACTGTGTGTGCGAGACTGTGTGACTGTGTGTGTGAGACTGTGTGACTGTGTGTGTGAGACTTTGTGACTGTGTGTGTGAGACTGTGTGACTGTGTGTGCGAGACTGTGTGACTGTGTGTGTGAAGCTGTGTGACTGAGTGTGTGAGACTGTGTGACTGTGTGCGTGTGACTGTGTGACTGTGTGTGTGAGGCTGTGTGACTGTATGTGTGAGGCTGTGTGACTGTGTGTGTGAGACTGTGTGACTGTGTGTGCGATACTGTGTGACTGTGTGTGTGTGACTGTATGACTGTGTGTGTGAGGCTGTGTGTGTGAGACTGTGTGTGTGAGAATGTGTGACTGTGTGTGTGAGACTGTATGACTGTGTGTGTGAGACTATGTGACTGTGTGTGCGATACCGAGTGACTGTGTGTTTGTGACTGCGTGACTGTGTGTGTGAGACTGTGCGACTGTGTGAGACTGTGTGACTGAGTGTGAGACTGTGTGACTGTGTGTGTGAGACTGTGTAACTCTGTGTGTGAGACTGTGTGACTGTACTCACCTATTTGTACTCACCTATTTGTGGTTGCAGGGGTCGAGTCACAGCTCCTGGCCCCGCCTCTTCGCTGAGTGTGTGAGGCTGTGTGACTGTGTGTATGAGACTGTGGGACTGAGGTCAGTGGTCAGTACGCTGAGGTCAGTGGTCAATGCGCTGAGGACAGTGGTCAGTACGCTGAGGTCAGTGGTCAGTACGCTGAGGTCAGTGGTCAGTACGCTGAGGTCAGTGGTCAGTACGCTGAGGTCAGTGGTCAGTACGCTGAGGTCAGTGGTCAGTACGCTGAGGTCAGCGGTCATACCGCTAAGCTCTTGGGAGTTAGCGTGGGCTGTTACCCATACCATGGCTTGTTGTAGTGCTTTAGAATCCCAGGTTCATGTGTTGAAGAAGGAGATTTTACTTCTTCAGGAGGAAAATAGGAAGCTGAAGCTTCGCATAGATGAGTTTTGGAGCGAGTGTGAGAAGGATTTAGCTGGTAAGGAAGGAATGGTCACCAGCTGTGATAGTGGCAGCCGCTCTAAGTGGCAAGTGGTTCACAGTTCAGGAAGAAGGAAGATGAGGAGAGTTAATAGAGAAGATGTGAAGGTAGGAAATCGATTCTCTGTTCTCCAAGACGAGTGTACTTCACTGGTTAGTGAGGTTGAAGGTGCCACTGATTTCCCTGCTAATCAAGGTAAGAATATTTTAATAGTAGGCGATTCTCAGGTAAGATATATGGACCGTGCATTTTGTAACAGAGACAGAAAGGTCAGACAGAGAGTGTGTCTTCCTGGAGCTGGTGTTGGCGACATAGTCAGCAGGTTGGATAATATTATGGCAGATAATGGGAACAAGCCCATTATCTGTCTTAGTTCTGGGGGTAATGACATTGGGAAGGGCAGGAGAGAGGAGCTTCTGGATAAGTACATGTCAGCCATAGAAGTAGTTAGGTATAAGGGAGGGATCCCAGTCATATGTAGCATCTTGCCTAGAAAGGGAGTGGGCAATGAATGGATGTCTAGGGCAATTGGTATAAATCGCTGGCTAGACAGGTACTGCAAGGAACTTGCAATCCCATTCATTGATAACTGGGACCTTTTCTTTGGCAAATGTGATATGTATGCAAGGGATGGGGTTGATTTCTCTGGGGATGGAGTGGTTGCATTAGCCAATTCAATTGAGAGGGTAATTGATGACTTGTCTAGGAATTTAAACTGATAGATTATAGAGGTATGGGTGTTTGTGGGAAACAATCAGGGTGCAGCATTAGGGTTAAAAACAGGAGTTATTACCGGGATACCTCAGGGATATGTTTAAAAGACAATATTCAAAATAAAGTTGCTAGTAATGGCAAATCAGTTGATCAACAAACAAAGAGAGACAGTAGAGGGCAACGAGTGACTAGCTCCCTTAAGGTTTACTATACAAATAGTAGGAGTCTAAGAAATAAGATAGATGAGCTAAAATTACTTGCAAGTGTAGGTAATATAGATATTATTGGTATAACAGAGACCTGGTTCAACCTGAAAGATAGAGAAATGCCTTCTGAATGCAAAATACAGGGTTATAAACTATTCCACACTGATAGGGTCAACAGGAAGGGTGGTGGTGTGGCGATGTATGTCAGAGAAACTTTAAATTGTTGTCTTAGACATGATATAAGATTAGAAACATCGAACACAGAATCGGTTTGGCTAAAGTTTCTCGAGGGACGTGACAAATTAATTTTGGGTGTGATTTATAGGCCCCCAAACCTTGATAGGGAGTGCAGTAAGCTGCTATGGGACGAAATTCATAAGGCATCTAGATATGAAAATGTTGTGATAATGGGAGATTTTAACTTTAGACAAATTGATTGGAACAATATGACAGGAAATCTTGAGTCTAGTGACTTTCTTGATACGGTTGAGGATTGCTTTTTTGAACAGGTTGTGACAGAACCAACTAGAGGAAACAATCTGCTTGACTTGGTTCTTGCCAACAAAAATTCACTAATTAATAATCTTGAGGTTAATGATGAGCTTGGGGAAAGTGATCACAAATCACTTAGATTCAATATATCATGGAATTACCCAAATAACTGCAATCAAATCCATGTCCCAGATTTTCGCTTGGCCGTCTTTATGGTTATGAAAAATTACCTGGGTGGGCTAAATTGGGATGTCCTGACTATGGGTCAGGTAGGTGATCTTGGTTGCCAATATGACGTTTTTCAGAGCACAGTTCTAGCTGCCCAGACAACTTTTGTTCCGAGTAGGGAAATTAGATCTAACAAAAATGATCCGAAATGGATGAACAATAGATTAAAACATCTCATTGGTCAAAAGAGAGGCATATATAGGCGTATCAAGAGAGGGGATGGGCAGTTAAGAAATCAATATATTCAATTAAATAGAGAAATAAAAAAAGGAATAAGAAAAGCAAAAAGGGATTATGAGGCTAAGGTCGCAAGGGATTCAAAGACTAACCCAAAAGGGTTCTTTCAGGTATACAGAAGTAAGATTAGGGACAAGATTGGCCCACTTAAGAGTAACTCTGGTCAGATCACTGAAAGTGATAAGGATATGTGTGAAATACTAAATACCTACTTCCTCTCAGTTTTCACCCAGGAAAATACTAGCGATATTCCTGAAATAATAGATTATGTAAAACAGGATGATAATAAACTATGTACGATAGCAGTAACTAGTGACATGGTCCTCAGACAAATAGAGAAACTAAAACCTAACAATTCCTCAGGTCCTGATGAACTGTTTGCAAGGGTGTTAAAGAAATGTAAAGAGGAACTTAGCATACCTTTGGCTAATCTTTTTAACATATCACTACAAACTGGCATATTGCCTGATAAGTGGAAAATGGCAAATGTAATACCTATTTACAAGGCAGGTGGCAGGTCCTTGGCTTCTAAATATAGACCAATAAGCCTTACCTCCATAGTGGGAAAATTTATGGAATCAATAATTGACGAAGCAATTCGTAGCCATCTTGACAAGCACAGATTGATTAATGAATCTCAACACGGTTTTACAAAGGGGAGTTCCTGTCTTACGAATTTCATAATTTTTTTCACTAAGATGTTTCAGGAGGTAGATCATGGTAATGAATATAATATTGTGTATATGGACTTCAGTAAGGCTTTCGATAGAGTTCCACACCAGAGACTATTGAGGAAACTTAGGGCACACGGAATAGGAGGATAATTTTTTTCCTGGGTAGAGGCATGGCTGACAAATTGACAGCAGAGAGTTTGCATAAATGGGGAGAAATCAGAATGGGGGCACATCACAAGCGGTGTTCCTCAGGGGTCAGTGTTGGGCCCGTTGTTGTTCACAATTTACATAAACGACATAGATGAGGGAATAAATAGCGACATAAACAAATACATCAAAATAGGCAGTCCAATTCATTCTAATGAGGACATTAGAACACTCCAGGATGATTTGAATAAACTGACGCAATGGTCGGAGAAGTGGCAGATGCAGTTTATTATTGACAAATGCAAAGTTCTGAATGTTGGACAGTTAAATAATCATGCCACATGTAAACTAAATAATGTAAATCTTAATACTACCGATCGCGAAAAGGATTTAGGAGTTCTGGTTAGCAGTAATCTAAAACCAAGACAACAGTGCATCAGTGTTAGCAATAAAGATAACAGAATTCTTGGCTTCATATCGAGAAGTATAAATAACAGAAGTCCTCAAGTTGTTCTTCAACTCTATATATCCTTTGTCAGGCCTCATTTAGACTATGATGCTCAGTTCTGGTCACCGTATTACAGAATGGATATAAATGCTCTGGAAAACATACAACGGAGGATGACAAAGATGATCCCATGTATCAGAAATATTCCCTATGAGGATAGACTGAGGGCCCTGAATCCGCACTCTCTCGAAAGGCGTAGAATTAGGGGGGATATGATCGAGGTGTATAAATGGAAAACAGGAATAAATAAAGGGGATGTAAAGAGTGTGCTGAAAATTTCCAGCCAAGACAGGACTCGCTGCAATGGTTGGAAAAATTCAAATTCAGCCAAGACAGGACTCGCTGCAATGGTTGGAAAAATTCAAATTCAGGAAGGATATAGGAAAGCACTGGTTTGGTAATAGAGTTGGGGATGAGTAGAGCAAGCTCCAGAGTACAGTTATTGAGGCTAAAACGTTGTGTAGTTTTAAAAATAGGTTAGATAAATACATGAGTGGGTGTGTGATGAATGGTTTGAGTGGGTGTGTTTGGGTGTGAGTTGGACCTGACTATCTTTGCTGCTGGGTCTGGTACAGTGCTCCATCCTCGAGTGGGAATGACCGGACCGGGTGGGTCATTGGGATAATCCGTGGGGTGGGTCATTGGTCTAATCTGGGGGGGGGACATGGACCTGCTCCGCATAAGTCAGTAGGCCTGTTGCAGTGTTCCTTCTTTCTTATGTTCTTATGTTTTTATGTGTGTGTGTAACTGTGTGTGTGAGGCTGTGTGACTGTGTGTGTGAGGCTGTGTGACTGCGTGTTTGAGGCTGTGTGACTGTGTGTGTTAGGCTGTGGGACTGTGTGTGAGAGGCTGTGTGACTGTGAGTGTGCGACTGTGAGTGTGAGGCTGTGTGTGAGACTGAGTGTGTTAGACTGTGTGACTGTGTGTATGAGGCTCTGTGTGTGAGACTGTGTGTGTTAGACTGTGTGACCGTGTGTGTGACTGTGTGTATGAGACTGTGTGACTGTGTGTGTGAGAGTGTGTGTGTGTGTGAGGCTGCGTGACTGTGTGTGTGAGACTGTGTAACTTTGTGTGTGAGGCTGTGTGACTGTGTGAGTGAGGCTGTGTGACTCTGTGTGTTAGACCGTGTGTGTGAGACTGTGTGGCTTCATATCGAGAAGTATAAATAACAGAAGTCCTCAAGTTGTTCTTCAACTCTATATATCCTTTGTAAGGCCTCATTTAGACTATGCTGCTCAGTTCTGGTCACCGTATTACAGAATGGATATAAATGCTCTGGAAAACATACAACGGAGGATGACAAAGATGATCCCATGTATCAGAAATATTCCCTATGAGGATAGACTGAGGGCCCTGAATCCGCACTCTCTCGAAAGGCGTAGAATTAGAGGGGATATGATCGAGGTGTATAAATGGAAAACAGGAATAAATAAAGGGGATGTAAAGAGTGTGCTGAAAATTTCCAGCTAAGACAGGACTCGCTGCAATGGTTGGAAAAATTCAAATTCAGGAAGGATATAGGAAAGCACTGGTGTGGTAATAGAGTTGGGGATGAGTGGAGCAAGCTCCAGAGTACAGTTATTGAGGCTAAAACGTTGAGTAGTTTTAAAAATAGGTTAGACAAATACATGAGTTGGTGTGTTTGGGTGTGAGTTGGACCTGACTATCTTTGCTGCTGGGTCTGGTACAGTGTTCCATCCTCGAGTGGGAATGACCAGACTGGGTGGGTCATTGGGATAATCCGTGGGGTGGGTCATTGGTCTAATCCGGGGGGGGACATGGACCTGCTCCGCGTAAGTCAGTAGGCCTGTTGCAGTGTTCCTTCTTTCTTATGTTCTTATGTTTTTAGGTGTGTGTGTGACTGTGTGTGTGAGGCTGTGTGACTGTGTGTGTGAGGCTGTGTGACTGCGTGTTTGAGGCTGTGTAACTGTGTGTGTGAGGCTGTGGGACTGTGTGTGTGAGGCTGTGTGACTGTGAGTGTGTGACTGTGAGTGTGAGGCTGTGTGTGAGACAGAGTGTGTTAGACTGTGTGACTGTGTGTGTGAGGCTCTGTGTGTGAGACTGTGTGTATTAGAGTGTGTGACTGTGTGTGTGAGGCAGTGTGACTGTGTGTTAGACTGTGTGACTGTGTGTGTGAGACTCTGTGACTGTGTGTGCAAGACTGTGTGACTGTGTGTGAGACTGTGTGACTGTGTGTGCGAAACAGTGTGATTGTGTGTGTGAGACTGAGTGACTGTGTGCGTGTGACTGTGTGTCTGTGAGTGTGAGGCTCTCTGACTGTGTGTGTGACGCTGAGTGACTGTGCGTGTGTGACTGTGTGTGTGAGGCAGTGTGTGAGACTGTGTGTGCGAGACTGTGTGTGTGTGAGGCTGTGTGACTGTGTGTGTGAGACTGTGAGACTGTGTGACTGTGTGCGAGACTGTGTGAATGTGTGTGTGAGACTGTGTGACTGTGTGAGCGAGCCTGTGTGACTGTGTGTGTGAGACTGTGTGAGCGTGTGTGTGAGACTGAGTGACTGTGTGTCGGAGACTGTGTGACTCTGTGTGTGAGACTGTGTGACCATGTCTGTGAGACTGTGTGACTGTGCGAGTGAGACTGTGTAACTGAGAGTGTGAGAGTGTGTGTGAGGCTGCGTGACTATGTGTGTGAGACTGTGTGACTGTGTGTGAGGCTGTGTGACTGTGTGTGTGAGGCTGTGTGACTGTGTGTGTGTGAGACTGTGTGACTGTGTGTGTGAGGCTGTGTGACTGTGTGTGTGAGGCTGCGTGACTGTGTGTGTTAGACTGTATGTGTGAGACTGTATGTGTGAGACTGTGTCTGTGAGACTCTGTATGTGAGACTGTGTGTGTGAGACTGTGTGTGTGAGGCTGTGTAACTGTGTGTGTGAGACTGTGTGACTGTGAGCGTGTGACTGTATGTATGTGTGTGTGAGGCTGTGTGACTGTGTGTGTGAGGCTGTGTGACTGTGTGTGTGTGACTGTGTGTGTGAGGCTGTGTGTGTGAGACTCTGTGTGTGAGACTGTGTGCGTGAGGCCGTGTGTGTGAGACTGTGAGACTGTGTGTGATGCTGTGTGACTCTGTGTGTGAGACTGAGTGAATGTGTGTGTGAGACTGTGAGACTGTGTGTTCGAGCCTGTGTGACTGTGTGTGTGAAACTGTGTGACCGTGTGTGTGAGACTGTGTGACTGTGTGTGTGACACGATGTAACTGTGTATGTGAGACTGTGTGACCGTGTGTGAGACTCTGTGACCGTGTGTGTGAGACTGTGTGACTGTGTGTGTTAGAGTGTGTGTGTGAAGCTGCGTGACTGTATATGTGAGACTGTGTGACTTTGTGTGTGAGGCTGTGTGACTGTGTGTGCGAGGCTGTGTGACTGTGTGTGTGTGAGACTGTGTGACTGTGTGACTGTGTGAGTGAGGTTGTGTGACTGTGTGTGTGAGGCTGTTTGTCTCTGTGTGTGAGACTGCGTGAATCTGTGTGTGAGGCAGTGTGACTGTGTGTTAGACTGTGTGACTGTGTGTGTGAGACTCTGTGACTGTGTGTGCAAGACTGTGTGACTGTGTGTGAGACTGTGTGACTGTGTGTGCGAAACAGTGTGATTGTGTGTGTGAGACTGAGTGACTGTGTGTGTGTGACTGTGTGTCTGTGAGTGTGAGGCTCTCTGACTGTGTGTGTGACGCTGAGTGACTGTGCGTGTGTGATTGTGTGTGTGAGGCAGTGTGTGAGACTGTGTGTGCGAGACTGTGTGTGTGTGAGGCTGTGTGACTGTGTGTGTGAGACTGTGAGACTGTGTGTGTGAGGCTGTGTGACTGTGTGCGAGACTGTGTGAATGTGTGTGTGAGACTGTGTGACTGTGTGAGCGAGCCTGTGTGACTGTGTGTGTGAGACTGTGTGAGCGTGTGTGTGAGACTGAGTGACTGTGTGTCGGAGACTGTGTGACTCTGTGTGTGAGACTGTGTGACCGTGTCTGTGAGACTGTGTGACTGTGCGAGTGAGACTGTGTAACTGAGAGTGTGAGAGTGTGTGTGAGGCTGCGTGACTATGTGTGTGAGACTGTGTGACTGTGTGTGAGGCTGTGTGACTGTGTGTGTGAGGCTGTGTGACTGTGTGTGTGTGAGACTGTGTGACTGTGTGTGTGAGGCTGTGTGACTGTGTGTGTGAGGCTGCGTGACTGTGTGTGTTAGACTGTGTGTGTGAGACTGTATGTGTGAGACTGTGTCTGTGAGACTCTGTATGTGAGACTGTGTGTGTGAGACTGTGTGTGTGAGGCTGTGTAACTGTGTGTGTGAGACTGTGTGACTGTGAGCGTGTGACTGTATGTATGTGTGTGTGAGGCTGTGTGACTGTGTGTGTGAGGCTGTGTGACTGTGTGTGTGTGACTGTGTGTGTGAGGCTGTGTGTGTGAGACTCTGTGTGTGAGACTGTGTGCGTGAGGCCGTGTGTGTGAGACTGTGAGACTGTGTGTGATGCTGTGTGACTCTGTGTGTGAGACTGAGTGAATGTGTGTGTGAGACTGTGAGACTGTGTGTTCGAGCCTGTGTGACTGTGTGTGTGAAACTGTGTGACCGTGTGTGTGAGACTGTGTGACTGTGTGTGTGACACGATGTAACTGTGTATGTGAGACTGTGTGACCGTGTGTGAGACTCTGTGACCGTGTGTGTGAGACTGTGTGACTGTGTGTGTTAGAGTGTGTGTGTGAAGCTGCGTGACTGTATGTGTGAGACTGTGTGACTTTGTGTGTGAGGCTGTGTGACTGTGTGTGCGAGGCTGTGTGACTGTGTGTGTGTGAGACTGTGTGACTGTGTGACTGTGTGAGTGAGGTTGTGTGACTGTGTGTGTGAGGCTGTTTGTCTCTGTGTGTGAGACTGCGTGAATCTGTGTGTGAGACTGTGTGACTGTGTGTGCGAGCCTGTGTGACTGTTTGTGTGAGACTATGTGACCGTGTGTGTGAGACTGTGTGACGGAGACTGTGTGACTGTGAGTGTGAGACTGTGTGTGAAGCTGTGTGACTGTGTGTGTGAGTCTGCGTGACTGTGTGTGTGAGACTGTGTGTGAAGCTGTGTGACTGTGTGTGTGAGGCTGTGTGACTGTGTGTGTGAGACTGTGTGACTGTGTGTGTGAGGCTGTATGACTGTGTGTGAGAGGCTGTGTGACTGTGTGTGTTAGACTGTGTGTGTGAGACTGTGTGTTTGAGACTGTGTGTGTGAGACTGTGTGTGTGAGACTGTGTGACTGTGTGTGTGAGACTGTGTGTGAGGCTGTGTGACTGTGTGTGTGAGGCTGTGTGACTGTGTGTGTGAGGCTGTGTGACTGTGTGTGAGACTGTGTGATTGTGTGCGTGTGACTGTGTGTCTGTGTGTGTGAGGCTGTGTGACTGTGTGTGTGAGGCTGTGTGACTGTGTGAGTGTGACTGTGTTTGTGAGGCTGGGTGTGGGAGACTGTGTGTGTGAGACTCTGTGTGTGAGGCTGTGTGACTTTGTGTGTGAGATGAGACTGTGTGTGTGAGGCTGTGTGACTTTGAGTGTGAGACTGTGTGAATGTGTGTGAGACTGTGTGACTGTGTGTGTGAAACTGTGTGACCGCGTGTGTGAGACTGTGTGACTGTGTGTGGGAGACTGTGTGACTGTGTGTGTGAGACTATGTGACTGTGTATGTGAGACTGTGTGACCGTGTGTGTGACTGTGTGTGTGAGAGTGTGTGAGTGTGTGAGGCTGCGTGAATGTGTGTGTGAGACTGTGTAACTTTGTGTGTGAGGCTGTGTGACTGTGTGAGTGAGGCTGTGTGACTATGTGTGTTAGACTGTGTGTGTGAGACTGTGTGTGTGAGACTGTGTGTGTGAGACTGTGTAACTTTGTGTGTGAGGCTGTGTGACTGTGTGAGTGAGGCTGTGTGACTCTGTGTGTTAGACTGTGTGTGTGAGACTGTGTGTGTGAGACTGTGTGTGAGGCTGTGTGTGTGAGAATGTGTGACTGTGTGTGTGAGACTGTGACTGTGTGTGTGAGACTGTGTGACTGTGTGTGTGAGACTCTCTGTGTGAGACTGTGTGACTGTGTGTGTGAGACTGCGTGTGTGATGTTGTGTGACTGTGTATGTGATGCTCTGTGACTGAGTGTGTTAGACTGTGTGTGTGAGACTGTGTGTGTGAGACTCTGTGTGTGAGACTGTTTTACTGTGTGTGTGAGACTGTGACTGTGTGTGTGAGACTGTGTGACTGTGTGGATGAGTCTGTGTGACTGTGCGTGTGAGACTGTGTGTTTGAGACTGTGAGACTGTGTGTGTAAGACTGTGTGACTGTGTGTGTGAGACTGTGTGACTGTGTGTTTGAGACTGTGTGACTGTGTGTGAGAGACTGCGTGACTGTGTGTGTGAGATTGTGTGACTGTGTGTGAGGCTGTGTGACTGTGTGTGTGAGACTGTGTGACTGTGTGGGTGAGACTGTGTGACCGTGTGTGTGAGACTGTGTGACTCTGTGTGTTAGAGTGTGTATGTGAAGCTGCGTGACTGTATGTGTGAGACTGTGTGACTTTGTAGGTGAGGCTGTGTGACTCTGTGTGCGAGGCTGTGTGACTGTGTGTGTGTGAGAGTGTGTGACTGTGTGACTGTGTAAGTGAGGCTGTGTGACTGTGTGTGTGAGGCTCTGTGACTCTGTGTGTGAGACTGCGTGAATGAGTGTGTGAGACTGTGTGACTGTGTGTGCGAGCCTGTGTGACTGTTTGTGTGAGACTGTGTGACCGTGTGTGTGAGACTGTGCGACGGAGACTGTGTGACTGTGAGTGTGAGACTGTGTGACTCTGTGTGTGAGAGTGTGTGTGTGTGTGAGTCCGTGTGACCGTGTGTGTGAGATTGTGTGTGAAGCTGTGTGACTGTGTGTGTGAGGCTGTGTGACTGTGTGTGTGAGACTGTGTGACTGTGTGTGTGAGGCTGCGTGACTGTGTGTGTGAGGCTGAGTGACTGTGTGTGTTAGACTATGTGTGTGAGACTGTGTGTTTGAGACTGTGTGTGTGTGAGACTGTGTGTGTGAGACTGTGTGTGTGAGACTGTGTGTGAGGCTGTGTGACTGTGTGTGAGGCTGTGTGACTGTGTTTGAGAGGCTGTGTGACTGTGTGTGTGAGACTGTGTGATTGTGTGCGTGTGACTGTGTGTCTGTGTGTGTGAGGCTGTGTGACTGTGTGTGTGAGGCTGTGTGACTGTGTGTGTGTGACTGTGTGTGTGAGGCTGTGTGTGTGAGACTGTGTGTGTGAGACTCTGTGTGTGAGGCTGTGTGACTTTGTGTGTGAGACTTTGAGACTGTGTGTGTGAGGCTGTGTGACTTTGAGTGTGAGACTCTGTGAATGTGTGTGTGAGACTGTGTGACTGTGCGTGTGAAACTGTGTGACCGTGTGTGTGAGACTGTGTGACTGTGTGTGGGAGACTGTGTGACTGTGTGTGTGAGACTATGTGACTGTGTATGTGAGACTGTGTGACCGTGTGTGTGACTGTGTGTGTGAGACTGTGTGACTGTGTGTGTGAGAGTGTGTGTGTGAGTGAGGCTGCGTGACTGTGTGTGTGAGACAGTGTAACTTTGTGTGTGAGGCTGTGTGACTGTGTTAGTGAGGCTGTGTGACTCTGTAAGTTAGACTGTGTGTGTGAGACTGTGTGTGTGAGACTGTGTGTGTGAGGCTGTGTGTGTGAGACTGTGAGACTGTGTGTGTGAGACTGTGACTGTGTGTGTGAGACTGTGTGACTGTGTGTGTGAGACTGTCTGTGAGACTGTGTGACTGTGTGTGTGAGACTGCGTGTGTGATGTTGTGTGACTGTGTATGTGATGCTGTGTGACTGAGTGTGTTAGACTGTGTGACTGTGTGTGCGAGGCTGTGTGACTGTGTGTGTGTGAGACTGTGTGACTATGTGACTGTGTGAGTGAGGCTGTGTGACTGTGTGTGTGAGGCTGTTTGACTGTGTGAGACTGAGTGAATGTGTGTGTGAGACTGTGTGACTGTGTGTGCGAACCTGTGTGACTGTTTGTGTGAGACTGTGTGACCGTGTGTGTGAGACTGTGTGACGGAGACTGTGTGACTGTGAGTGTGAGACTGTGTGACTCTCTGTGTGAGAGTGTGTGTGTGTGAGTCTGCGTGACTGTGTGTGTGAGACTGTGTGTGAAGCTGTGTGACTGTGTGTGTGAGGCTGTGTGACTGTGTGTGTGAGACTGTGTGACTGTGTGTGTGAGGCTGTATGACTGTGTGTGAGAGGCTGTGTGACTGTGTGTGTTAGACTGTGTGTGTGAGAGACTGTGTGTTTGAGAATGTGTGTGTGAGACTGTGTGTGTGAGACTGTGTGACTGTGTGTGTGAGACTGTGTGACTGTGTGTTTGAGACTGTGTGACTGTGTGTGAGAGACTGTGTGACTGTGTGTGTGAGATTGTGTGACTGTGTGTGAGGCTGTGTGACTGTGTGAGTGAGACTGTGTGACTGTGTGGGTGAGACTGTGTAACTGTGTGTGTGAGACTGTGTGACTGTGTGTGTTAGAGTGTGTGTGTGAAGCTGCGTGACTGTATGTGTGAGTCTGTGTGACTTTGTGTGTGAGGCTGTGTAACTCTGTGTGCGAGGCTGTGTGACTCTGTGTGTGTGAGAGTGTGTGACTGTGTGACTATGTGAGTGAGGCTGTGTGACTGTGTGTGTGAGGCTGTGTGACTCTGTGTGTGAGACTGCGTGAATGAGTGTGTGAGACTGTGTGTGCTAGCCTGTGTGACTGTTTGTGTGAGACTGTGTGACCGTGTGTGTGAGACTGTGCGACGGAGACTGTGTGACTGTGAGTGTGAGACTGTGTGACTCTGTGTGTGAGAGTGTGTGTGTGTGTGAGTCTGCGTGACTGTGTGTGTGAGATTGTGTGTGAAGCTGTGTGACTGTGTGTGTAAGGCTGTGTGACTGTGTGTGTGAGACTGTGTGACTGTGTGTGTGAGGCTGCGTGACTGTGTGTGTGAGGCTGTGTGACTGTGTGAATTAGACTGTGTGTGTGAGACTGTGTGTTTGAGACTGTGTGTGTGAGACTGTGTGTGTGAGACTGTGTGTGTGAAACTGTGTGTGAGGCTGTTTGACTGTGTGTGTGAGGCTGTGTGACTGTGTGTGTGAGGCTGTGTGACTGTGTGTGTGGGACTGTGTGATTGTGTGCGTGTGACTGTGTGTCTGTGTGTGTGAGGCTGTGTGACTGTGTGTGTGAAGCTGTGTGACTGTGTGTGTGTGACTGTGTGTGAGGCTGTGTGTGTGAGACTCTGTGTGTGAGGCTCTGTGACTTTGTGTGTGAGACTTTGAGACTGTGTGTGTGAGGCTGAGTGACTGTGTGTGCGAGACTGTGTGACTGTTTATGTGAGACTGTGTGACCGTGTGTGTGAGACTGTGTGACGGAGACTGTGTGACTGTGAGTGTGAGACTGTGTGACTGTGTGTGAGAGTGTGTGTGTGTGAGTGTGCGTGACTGTGTGTGTGAGACTGTGTGTGAAGCTGTGTGACTGTGTGTGTGAGGCTGTGTGACTGTGTGTGTGAGACTGTGTGACTGTGTGTGTGAGGCTGTATGACTGTGTGTGAGAGGCTGTGTGACTGTGTGTGTTATACTGTGTGTGTGAGACTGTGTGTTTGACACTGTGTGTGTGAGACTGTGTGTGTGAGACTGTGTGACTGTGTGTGTGAGACTGTGTGTGAGGCTGTGTGACTGTGTGTGTGAGGCTGTGTGACTGTGTGTGTGAGGCTGTGTGATTGTGTGCGTGTGACTGTGTGTCTGTGTGTGTGAGGCTGTGTGACTGTGTGTGTGAGGCTGTGTGTGTGAGGCTGTGTGACTGTGTGTGTGTGACTGTGTGTGAGAGGCTGTGTGTGTGAGACTGTGTGTGTGAGACTCTGTGTCTGAGGCTGTGTGACTTCGTGTGTGAGATGAGACTGTGTGTTTGAGGCTGTGTGACTTTGAATGTGAGACTGTGTGAATATGTGTGTGAGACTGTGTGACTGTGTGTGAAACTGTGTGACCGTGTGTGTGAGACTGTGTGACTGTGTGTGGGAGATTGTGTGACTGTGTGTGTGAGACTAGGTGACTGTGTATGTGAGACTGTGTGACCGTGTGAGTGACTGTGTGTGTGAGACTGTGTGACTGTGTGTGTGAAAGGGTGTGTGTGTGTGAGGCTGCGTGACTGTGTGTGTGAGACTGTGTAACTTTGTGTGTGAGGCTGTGTGACTGTGTGAGTGAGGCTGTGTGACTCTGTGTGTTAGACTGTGTGTGTGAGACTGTGTGTGTAAGACTGTGTGTGTGAGGTTGTGTGTGTGAGACTGTGTGACTGTGTGTGTGAGACTGTGACTGTGTGTGTGAGACTGTGTGATTGTGTGTGTGAGACTGTCTGTGTGAGACTGTGTGACTGTGTGTGTGAGACTGCGTGTGTGATGTTGTGTGACTGTGTATGTGATGCTGTGTGACTGAGTGTGTTAGACTGTGTGTGTGAGACTGTGTGTGTGAGACTCTGTGTATGAGACTGTTTTACTGTGTGTGTGAGACTGTGACTGTGTGTGAGACTGTGTGACTGTGTGGGTGAGTCTGTGTGACTGTGCGTGTGAGACTGTGTGTTTGAGACTGTGAGACTGTGTGTGTGAGACTGTGTGACTGTGTGTAAGACTGTGTGACTGTGTGTTTGAGACTGTGTGACTGTGTGTGAGAGACTGTGTGACTGTGTTTGTGAGATTGTGTGACGGTGTGTGAGGCTGTGTGACTGTGTGTGTGAGACTGTGTGACTGTGTGGGTGAGACTGTGTAACTGTGTGTGTGAGACTGTGTGACTGTGTGTGTTAGAGTGTGTGTGTATGTGTGACTGTATGTGACTGTATGTGTGAGACTGTGTGACTTTGTGTGTGAGGCTGTGTGACTCTGTGTGCGAGGCTGTGACTGTGTGTGTGTGAGAGTGTGTGACTGTGTGACTGTGTGAGTGAGGCTGTGTGACTGTGTGTGTGTGAGGCTGTGTGACTCTGTGTGTGAGACTGCGTGAATGAGTGTGTGAGACTGTGTGACTGTGTGTGCGAGCCTGTGTGACTGTTTGTGTGAGAATGTGTGACCGTGTGTGTGAGACTGTGCGACGGAGACTGTGTGACTGTGAGTGTGAGACTGTGTGACTCTGTGTGTGAGAGTGTGTGTGTGTGTGAGTCTGCGTGACTGTGTGTGTGAGATTGTGTGTGAAGCTGTGTGACTGTGTGTGTAAGGCTGTGTGACTGTGTGTGTGAGACTGTGTGACTGTGTGTGTGAGGCTGTGTGACTGTGTGTGTTAGACTGTGTGTGTGAGACTGTGTGTTTGAGACTGTGTGTGTGTGAGACTGTGTGTGTGAGACTGTGTGTGTGAGACTGTGTGTGAGGCTGTGTGACTGTGTGTGTGAGGCAGTGTGACTGTGTGTGTGAGGCTGTGTGACTGTGTGTGTAGGACTGTGTGATTGTGTGCGTGTGACTGTGTGTCTGTGTGTGTGAGGCTGTGTGACTGTGTGTGTGAGGCTGTGTGACTGTGTGTGTGTGACTGTGTGTGAGGCTGTGTGTGTGAGACTGTGTGTGAGACTCTGTGTGTGAGGCTGTGTGACTTTGTGTGTGAGACTTTGAGACTGTGTGTGTGAGGCTGTGTGACTTTGAGTGTGAGACTGTGTGAATGTGTGTGTGAGACTGTGTGACTGTGCGTGTGAAACTGTGTGACCGTGTGTGTGAGACTGTGTGACTGTGTGTGGGAGACTGTGTGACTGTGTGTGTAAGACTATGTGACTGTGTATGTGAGACTGTTTGTCCGTGTGTGTGACTGTGTGTGTGAGACTGTGTGACTGTGTGTGTGAGAGTGTGTGTGTGTGTGAGGCTGCGTGACTGTGTGTGTGAGACTGTGTAACTTTGTGTGTGAGGCTGTGTGACTGTGTTAGTGAGGCTGTGTGACTCTGTGAGTTAGACTGTGTGTGTGAGACTGTGTGTGTGAGACTGTGTGTGTGAGGCTGTGTGTGTGAGACAGTGAGACTGTGTGTGTGAGGCTGTGAGTGTGTGTGTGGGACTGTGTGACTGTGTGTGTGAGACTGTGTGTGTGAGACTGTGTGACTGTGTGTGTGAGACTGCGTGTGTGAAGTTGTGTGACTGTGTATGTGATGCTGTGTGACTGAGTATGTTAGACTGTGTGTGTGAGACTGTGTGTGTGAGACTCTGTGTGTGAGACTGTTTTACTGTGTGTGTGAGACTGTGACTGTGTGTGTGAGACTGTGTGACTGTGTGTGTGAGTCTGTGTGACTGTGCATGTGAGACTGTGTGTTTGAGACTGTGTGACTGTGTGTGTGAGACTGTGTGACTGTGTGCGTGAGACTGTGTGACTGTGTGTGTGAGACTGTGTGACTGTGTGCGTGAGACTGTGTGACTGTGTGTTTGAGACTGTTTGACTGTGTGTGAGAGACTGTGTGACTGTGTGTGTGAGATTGTGTGACTGTGTGAGGCTGTGTGACTGTGTCTGTGAGACTGTGTGACTGTGTGTGTGAGACTGTGTGACTGTGTGTGTGAGACTGTCTAACTGTGTGTGTGAGACTGTGTGACTGTGTGTGTGAGACTGTGTGACTGTGTGTGTGAGACTGTGTGACTGTGTGTGTGAGACTGTGTGTTTGAGATTGTGTGACTGTGTGTGTGAGACTGTGTGACTGTGTGTGTGAGAATGTGTGTGTGAGACTGTGTGACTGTGTGTTTGAGACTCTGTGACTCTGTGTTTGAGACTGTGTGACTGTGTGTGTTAGGCTGTGTGACTGTGTGTGTGAGACTGTGTTACTGTGTGTGTGAGACTGTGTGTTTGAGACTGTGTGACTGTGTGTGTGAGACTGTGTGACTGTGTGTGTGAGACTGTGTGACTGTGTGTGTGAGACTGTGTGACTGTGTGACTGTGTGTTTGAGACTGTGTGACTGTGTGTGTTAGACTGTGTGACTGTGTGTGTGAGACTGTGTGTGTGATGTTTGCATTATGCCGTAGACTACAAGCCGTAGTCTACAATGCCGTACGCCGTAGACTACAAGCTTGTAGTCTACTGCGTACGAGCTTATTGCCTACGTTGTACAAGCTTGTAGTAAATGGTGTACAAGCTTGTAGTCTGCCATGTACAAGCTTGCAGTCGACGAAGTTGAAGCTTGTAGTCTACGAAATACGCTTGTAGTTTACCATGTATATGCTTGTTGTCTACGATGTACATGTTTGTAGTCTATGAATTGCAAGTTTTTAATCTACGAAGTACAAGCTTGTATTCTACGACGAGCAAGTTTTTAGTCTACGACGTACAAGCTTTTAGTCTACGTCGTACAAGCTTGTAGTCTACGACGTACACGCTTTTAGTCTATGATGTACAAGCTTTTAGCCTACGACATACAAGCTTGCAGTCTACGATATATAAACTTGTAGTCTACGATGTTCAAACTTGTTGTCTGCAATGTACATGCTTTTAGTGTACGATATACAAGCTTGTAGTCTACGACGTACAAGCTTGTAGTCTACGAAATACAAGCTTGTAGTCTACGACGTACAAGCTTTTAGTCTATGAATGACAAGCTTGTAATCTACGATGCACAATCTTGTAGTCTACGAAGTACAAGCTTGTAGTGCACGACGTACAAGCTTGTAGTCTATGAATGACAAGCTTGAAGTCTACGATGCACAAGCTTGTAGTCTATGACATACAAGCTTTTAATCTACGACGTAGAAGCTTGTAGTCTACGACGTACAAGCTTGTAGTCTACGACGTACAAGGTTGTCTACAAAGCACAAGCATTTAACAATATACTCTACAAGACGGAGAATTCCAGCAGAAATCGATCAAAAATTCACCAAAGTGGGATCAAAGCTGCGTCATAATTCCATTATAATTGTATATGTATAATTGTATTTGTACGTATAATTGTATATGTACATAATTGTATATGTACGTATATAATTGTATATGTATATAATTGTATATGTACGTAAATAATTGTATATGTACGTATATTATTGTGTATGTATATAATTGTATATGTATATAATTGTATATGTACGTATATAATTGTATATGTATATAATTGTATATGTACGTAAATAATTGTATATGTATGTATATTATTGTGTATGTATATAATTGTATATGTATATAATTGTATATGTACGTATATAATTGTATATGTATATAATTGTATATGTACGTATATAATTGTATATGTATATAATTGTAAATGTACGTGTATAATTGTATATGTATATAATTGTATATGTATATAATTGTATATGTATGTATATAATTGTATATGTATGTATATAATTGTATATGTATGTATATAATTGTATATGTATATAATTGGTTATAGACGTTCTCGCAGTGGCATAAGATGCTGGGTTTTTTATCAACCTTTCAAATAAAAATAATGATATTGGGAAACAATACACTTATATAAATACAGTAATTGTATCATTGCATTTAATTAATAAGTAAATAACAATAAAATCTCTAAGAAATATCATAACAGTAAATGAACTTAAGACACCAAAAAATTCAAAGAATAATGTGCTATGTTCAGGTAAAAAAAAAATTCATTTATTTTTTAATTTCTTAATAAATAAAACAGTCGACTCCTTGAGCTGGCTGTTCATTCACTTCTTTTGAATAAATAGTCATGGATTCATTAGTATGAGATGGTGTTTCATTTGAAGGATCGTGGATGAAGGCGGCCAACACCTGAAGCCGCTTCAGGTGTTACTTGCCCTTGTGCTCAAGTATTTTTCTTACAGCTGCAGCGTTTGAAGAAATGAATAAACTTTTTCCACAAAGTCTTCCCTTTGTTAACGCTGCCGTCAGGATCATTATTTGTACTTTTAGATGTGGTGGACAAGTCACTGGATGATCTTCCAACATTGGTGTCACTATTAATGTCGGGTGATTCAGATTATTACCTAGAGAGTCTAACCAAATTTTCTGGGGGGTCAACCATGAATGAAATACACTATTAAACAATGTTTTGCACTTGTTTCAAAGCTATGGAGGCACTTTCCTCGTTAATCTTTACTCCAGAAACATAGCAAGTTTCAACAGAAAGTGTCTCAAGATTGTAAAGTGCAGAATTTGGTTGAAAGTTAATCCATGGCTCCACGAAATCAACAATTGTGATGTAGGTATCATCATGTGTTACGTCAATATACATGTGATTAGTCCAACCATCTTTTAATATCCAGCCAACCATATAAACCATTTTTACAAATCGACACAAAACAGCGACCATTTGTCGCAGTCTTGGATCATCTCCCTTAAACGTATTAAGGAATTTTTTTAACGTAAATTATTGATGGTAATTCCCCATAAACTCCAATTCTTGAGTTCTGACATTTTTCCATTAACAGTTGAGTGTGTGCGCTAGAGGACTATGTAATATTATAACATCTTTTGGAAATTCAAGCACATTACTACTATTTATATTTATTTTCTATATTGAATCACCAAAAAACAGGATGTAGTACCTTTATTAGTGACACTCGATACTTTGAATCCATTTTATTTGTTTGGTACATAGTGAGTGTTGCACATGAGTTGATGGGTGTTTCTCTATGTCTGAACCAACTTTCACTTTACCATCATCAGTATTTAACCTTGTACTTGACCCTGATGGTTCTACCTACCCATCATGGTGGACTTGTTCGTCTTTTTCTACACTGTGAATACTCATAGACATTTCTGTTGTTTTACTAAGAGAAACTGTAGAGTTATATTTCTATTGATCAAGTTGTCAACATATCAGGTATAACAGTGAGATATAATGTTTACAGTTTATTTGGAATATTGTTTGTATTATAATAAATATTATTATGACCAGTGACGAGCATTAATAATGTGCAGAGACAATTAGTGAGGATGAACTGCTTATAACACTAATATATAATGTTAAATAATGACAGTAATTAACACTACTTAATGAATATGAATTGCTTAACGAGTTAACTGGATAAATACTGAAGACATGCCGATTTTACTAGAAAAGATGTGATTATTGTAGTAGTATAGTAAAGATTTTCTGGATGTAGTAGTAAAGATAGGCTAGATGTAGTAGTAAATTGTTCTGTGTATAGTAGTAAAGAAGTGTGAGGTGTAGTAATGAAGATAATGAGGAGATAGTAGTAAAGATGAACAGGGTGCAGTAGTAAAGATGAACAGTGTGCAGTAGTAAAGATGAACAGTGTGCAGTAGTAAAGATGAACAGTGTGCAGTAGTAAAGATGAACAGTGTGCAGTAGTAAAGATGAACAGTGTGCAGTAGTAAAGATGAACAGGGTGCAGTAGTAAAGATGAACAGGGTGCAGTAGTAAAGATGAACAGGGTGCAGTAGTAAAGATGAACAGTGTGCAGTAGTAAAGATGAACAGGGTGCAGTAGTAAAGATGAACAGTGTGCAGTAGTAAAGATGAACAGTGTGCAGTAGTAAAGATGAACAGTGTGCAGTAGTAAAGATGAACAGGGTGCAGAAGTAAAAATGAATAGTGTGCAGTAGTAAAGATGAACAGTGTGCAGTAGTAAAGATGAACAGTGTGCAGTAGTAAAGATGAACAGTGTGCAGTAGTAAAGATGAACAGTGTGCAGTAGTAAAGATGAACAGTGTGCAGTAGTAAAGATGAACAGGGTGCAGTAGTAAAGATGAACAGTGTGCAGTAGTAACGATGAACAGTGTGCAGTAGTAAAGATGAACAGTGTGCCATAGTAAAGATGAACAGGGTGCAGTAGTAAAGATGAACAGTGTGCAGTAGTAAAGATGAACAGTGTGCAGTAGTAAAGATGAACAGGGTGCAGTAGTAAAGATGAACAGTGTGCAGTAGTAACGATGAACAGTGTGCAGTAGTAAAGATGAACAGTGTGCCATAGTAAAGATGAACAGGGTGCAGTAGTAAAGATGAACAGTGTGCAGTAGTAAAGATAGTCTAGATGCAGCAGTAAATTGTTCTGGGCATAGTAGTAAAGAAATGTGAGGTGTAGTAATGAAGATAATGAGGAGATAGTAGTAAAGGTGAAGAGGGTGTAGCAGTAAAGATGAACAGTGTGCAGTAGTAAAGATGAAGAGGGTGCAGTAGTAAAGATGAACAGGGTGCAGTAGAAAAGATGAACAGGGTGCAGTAGTAAAGATGAACAGGGTGCAGTAGTAAAGATTAACAGGGTGCAGTAGTAAAGATGAACAGTGTGCAGTAGTAAAGATGAACAGGGTGCAGTAGCAAAGATGAACAGGGTGCAGTAGTAAAGATTAAGAGTGTGCAGAAGTAAAGATGAGCTAGATGTAGTAAAGGTGTTATGCTTTGAGTAGTAGTAAAGATGTGCTAGATTTAGTAGTAAAAATACGCTGAATGTAGTAGCAAAGATGTGCTGAACATATTAGTAAAGAAGAGCTGCAAGTATTAGCAAAGATGTGTTGCATATAGTAAATAAAGATGAGCTCAGAGTACTAGTAAAGATATGCTTCATGTAGTAGTAAAGATGTTCTGAGTGTAGTAGTAAAGATATGCTTCATGTAGTAGTAAAGATGAACAGGGTGCAGTAGTAAAGATGAACAGTGTGCAGTAGTAAAGATGAACAGTGTGCAGTAGTAAAGATGAACAGGGTGCAGTAGTAAAAATGAACAGTGTGCAGTAGTAAAGATGAACAGTGTGCAGTAGTAAAGATGAACAGGGTGCAGAAGTAAACATGATTAGTGTGCAGTAGTAAAGATGAACAGTGTGCAGTAGTAAAGATGAACAGGGTGCAGAAATAAAGATGAATAGTGTGCAGTAATAAAGATGAACAGTGTGCAGTAGTAAAGATGAACAGTGTGCAGTAGTAAAGATGAACAGGGTGCAGTAGTGAAGATGAACAGGGTGCAGTAGTAAAGATGAACAGTGTGCAGTAGTAAAGATGAACAGTGTGCAGTAGTAAAGATGAACAGTGTGCAGTAGTAAAGATAGTCTAGATGCAGCAGTAAATTGTTCTGGGCATAGTAGTAAAGAAATGTGAGGTGTAGTAATGAAGATAATGAGGAGATAGTAGTAAAGGTGAAGAGGGTGTAGCAGTAAAGATGAACAGTGTGCAGTAGTAAAGATGAAGAGGGTGCAGTAGTAAAGATGAAGAGTGTGCAGTAGAAAAGATGAACAGGGTGCAGTAGTAAAGATGAACAGGGTGCAGTAGTAAAGACTAACAGGGTGCAGTAGTAAAGATGAACAGTGTGCAGTAGTAAAGATTAACAGGGTGCAGTAGTAAAGATGAACAGTGTGCAGTAGTAAAGATTAACAGGGTGCAGTAGTAAAGATGAACAGTGTGCAGTAGTAAAGATTAACAGGGTGCAGTAGTAAAGATGAACAGTGTGCAGTAGTAAAGATGAACAGTGTGCAGTTGTAAAGATGAACAGGGTGCAGTAGTAAAGATGAACAGGGTGCAGTAGTAAAGATGAACAGGGTGCAGTAGTAAAGATTAACAGGGTGCAGTAGTAAAGATGAACAGTGTGCAGTAGTAAAGATGAACAGGGTGCAGTAGTAAAGATGAACAGGGTGCAGTAGTAAAGATGAAGAGTGTGCAGAAGTAAAGATGAGCTAGATGTAGTAAAGGTGTTATGCTTTGAGTAGTAGTAAAGATGTGCTAGATTTAGTAGTAAAAATATGCTGAATGTAGTAGCAAAGATGTGCTGAACATATTAGTAAAGAAGAGCTGCAAGTATTAGCAAAGATGTGTTGCATATAGTAAATAAAGATGAGCTCAGAGTACTAGTAAAGATATGCTTCATGTAGTAGTAAAGATGTTCTGAGTGTAGTAGTAAAGATATGCTTCATGTAGTAGTAAAGATGAACAGGGTGCAGTAGTAAAGATGAACAGTGTGCAGTAGTAAAGATGAACAGTGTGCAGTAGTAAAGATGAACAGGGTGCAGTAGTAAAAATGAACAGTGTGCAGTAGTAAAGATGAACAGTGTGCAGTAGTAAAGATTAACAGTGTGCAGTAGTAAAGATGAACAGTGTACAGTAGTAAAGATGAACAGCGTGCAGTAGTAAAGATGAAAAGTGAGCAGTAGTAAATATGAACAGTGTGCAGTAGTAAAGATGAACAGTGTGGAGTAGTAAAGCTGAACAGTGTGCAGTAGTAAAGATGAAAGTGTGCAGTAGTAAAGATGAAGAGTGTGCAGTGGTGAAGATAAGCTAGATGTAGTAAAGTTGTTATGCTTTGATTAGTAGTAAAGATGTGCTAGATATAGTAGTAAAAATATGATGAATGAAGCAGTAAAGTTGTGCTGAACATGTTAGTATAGAAGTGATGTGAGTATTAGTTAAGATGTGTTGCAAATAGTAAATAAAGATGAGCTCAGAGTACTACTAAAGATGTGCTTCTTGTAGTAGTAAAGATGAGCTTCATGTAGTAGTAAAGATAAGCTTCATGTAGTAGTAAAGATGTTCTGAGTGTAGTAGTAAAGATGTTCAGAGTGTAGTAGCAAAGTTCTTCTGAGTGTAGTAGTAAAGATGTTCTGAGTGAAGTAGTAAAGATGTTTTGCATGTAGTAGTAAAGATCTTCTGAGTGTAGTAGTAAAGATGTTCTGCATGTAGTAGTAAAGATGTTCTGAGTGTAGTAGTAAATATAAGCTTCATGTAGTAGAAAAGATGTTCTGAGTGAAGTAATAAAGATGAGCTTCATGTAGTAGTAAAGATAAGCTTCATGAAGTAGAAAAGATGTTCTGAGTGTAGTAATAAAGATGTTCTGAGTGTAGTAGTAAAGATGTTCTGTGTGTAGTAGTAAAGATGTTCTGAGTTTAGTAGTAAAGATGTTCTGAGTGTAGTAGTAAAGATGTTCTGCATGTAGTAGTAAAGATGTTCTGAGTATAGTAGTAAAGATGTTCTGAGTGTAGTAGTAAAGATGTTCTGCATGTAGTAGTAAAGATGTTCTGAGTGTAGTAGTAAAGATGTTCTGAGTGAAGTAGTAAAGATGAGCTTCAAGTAGTAGTAAAGATGTTCTAAGAGTAGTAGTAAAGACGAACATCATGTAGTAGTAAAGATGAGCTTCATCTAGTAGTAAAGATGAGCTTAATGTAGTAGTAAAGATGAACTTCATGAAGTACTGAAGATGACCTTCATATAGTAGTAAAGATGAGATTCAAGTAGTAGTAAAGATGAACTTCATGAAGTAGTAAAGATGAGCTTCATGTAGTAGTAAAGATGAGCTTCAAGTAGTAGTAAAGATGAACTTCATGAAGTACTGAAGATGACCTTCATATAGTAGTAAAGATGAGCTTCAAGTAGTAGTAAAGATGAACTTCATGAAGTAGTAAAGATGAGCTTCAAGTAGTAGTAAAGATGAACTTCATGAAGTAGTAAAGATGAGTTTCATGTAGTAGTGAAGATGAACTTCATGTAGTAGTAAAGATGAAATTCCTGTAGTAGTAAAGATGAGCTTCATGTAGTTGTAAAGATGAACTTCTTGTAGTAGTAAAGATGATTTTCATGTAGTAGTAAAAATGAGCTTCATGTAGTGGTAAAGATGAACTTTATGTAGTAGTAAAGATGAGCTTCATGAAGTAGTAAAGATAATCTTCATGTAGTAATGAAGATGTTCTGAGAGTAGTAGTAAAGATGACGTTCATGTAGTAGTAAAGATGTTCTGAGTGTAGTAGAAAAGATGAGATTAATGTAGGAGTAAAGATGAGCTTCATGTAGTAATAAAGATGAACTTCATGTAGTAGTAAAGACGAGCTTCATGTAGGAGTAAAGATGAGCTTCATGAAGTAGCAAAGATGAGGTTCATGTAGAAGTAAAGATGTTCTGAGTGTAGTAGTAAAGATGTTCTTCATGTAGTAGTAAAGATGTTCTTCATGTAGTAGTAAAGATGAGCCTCATGTAGTAGTAAAGAAGAGCTTCATGTAGTAGTAAAGATGTTCTGAGTGTAGTAGTAAAGATGTTCTTCATGTAGTAGTAAAGATGAACTTCATGGAGTAGTAAAGATGAGCATCATGTAGTAATAAAGATGTTCTGAGAGTAGTAGTAAAGATGAGCTTCAAGTA
Organism: Cherax quadricarinatus; assembly: GCF_038502225.1. NCBI lineage: Eukaryota > Metazoa > Arthropoda > Malacostraca > Decapoda > Parastacidae > Cherax > Cherax quadricarinatus. The sequence continues at coordinate 87,699 of NW_027195823.1, forward strand.
GTAGTAAAGATGTTCTGAGTGTAGTAGTAAAGATGAGCTTCATGTAGTAGTAAAGACGTCCTAAGTGTAGTAGCAAAGATGAACTTCATGTAGTAGTAAAGATGAGCTTCATAGAGTAAAAAAGATGTTCTGAGTGTAGAAGTAAAGATGAGCTTCATGTAGTAGTAAAGATGTTCTGAGTGTAGTAGTAAAGATGAGTTTCATGTAGTAGTAAAGATTAGCTTCATGCAGTAAAGATGAGCTTCATGTAGTAGTAAAGATGAGCTTCATATAGTAGTAAAGATGAACTTCATGTAGTAGTAAAGATGTTCTGAGTGAAGTAGTAAAGATGAGCTTCATGAAGTAGGAAAGATGTTCTGAGTGAAGTAGTAAAGATGTTCTTCATGTAGTAGTAAAGATGAACAGGGTGCAGTAGTAAAGATGAACAGTGTGCATTAGTAAAGATGAACAGTGTGCAGTAGTAAAGATGAACAGGGTGCATTAGTAAAGATGAACTGGGTGAAGTAGTAAAGATCAAAAGTGCGCAGTAGTAAAAATGAACAGTGTGCAGTAGTAAAGATGAACAGTGTGCAGTCGTAAAGATGAACAGCGTGCAGTAGTAAAGATAAACAGTGTGCAATAGTAAAGAAGAACAGTGTGCAGTGCTAAAAATTAACAGTGTGCAGTAGTAAAGTTGAACAGTGTGCAGTAGTAAAGATGAACAGTGTGCAGTAGTAAAGATGAAAAGTGTGCAGTAGTAAATATGAACAATGTACAGTAGTAAAGATGATCAGTGTACAGTGGTAAAGCTGAACAGTGTGCAGTAGTAAAGATGAACAGTGTGCAGTAGTACATATGAACAGTGTGCAGTAGTAAAGATGAAGAGTGTGCAGTGGTGAAGATAAGCTAGATGTAGTAAAGTTGTTATGCTTTGATTAGTAGTAAAGATGTGCTAAGTATAGTAGTAAAAATATGATGAATGAAGCAGTAAAGTTGTGCTGAACATGTTAGTATAGAAGTGATGTGAGTATTAGTTAAGATGTGTTGCAAATAGTAAATAAAGATGAGCTCAGAGTACTACTAAAGATGTGCTTCTTGTAGTAGTAATGATGAGCTTTATGTAGTAGTAAAGATAAGCTTCATGTAGTAGTAAAGATGTTCAGAGTGTAGTAGTAAAGATGTTCTGAGTGTAGTAGTAAAGATGTTCTGAGTGTAGTAGTAAAGTTGTTCTGAGTGTAGTAGTAAAGATGTTCTGAGTGTAGTAGTAAAGATGTTCTGAGTGAAGTAGTAAAGATGTTCTGAGTGAAGTAGGAAAGATGTTCTGCATGTAGTAGTAAAGATGTTCAGAGAAAAGTAGTAAAGATGTTCTGCATGTAGTAGTAAATATGTTCTGAGTGTAGTAGTAAAGATGTTCTGAGTGAAGTAATAAAGATGAGCTTCATGTAGTAGTAAAGATAAGCTTCATGTAGTAGAAAAGATGTTCTGAGTGTAGTAGTAAAGATGTTCTGAGTGTAGTAGTAAAGATGTTCTGAGTGTAGTAGTAAAGATGTTCTGAGTTTAGTAGTAAAGATGTTCTGAGTGTAGTAGTAAAGATGTTCTGAGTGGAGCAGTAAAGATGTTCTGAGTGTAGTAGTAAAGATGTTCTCCATGTAGTAGTAAAGATGTTCTGAGCGTAGTAGTAAAGATGTTCTGCATGTAGTAGTAAAAATGTTCTGAGTGTAGTAGAAAAGATGTTCTGCGTGTAGTTGTAAAGATGTTCTGAGTGTAGTAGTAAAGATGTTCTGAGTGAAGTAGTAAAGATGAGCTTCATGTAGTAGTAAAGATGTTCTGAGTGAAGTAGTAAAGATGAGCTTCATGTAGTAGTAAAGATGTTCTGAGTGAAGTAGTAAAGATGAGCTTCAAGTAGTAGTAAAGATGTTCTAAGAGTAGTATTAAAAATGAACATCATGTAGTAGTATAGATGAGCTTCATCTAGTAGTAAAGATGAGCTTAATGTAGTAGTAAAGATGTTCTGAGTGTAGTAGTAAAGATGAGCTTCATGTAGCAGCAAAGATGAGCTTCATGTAGTAGTAAAGATGAACTTCATGAAGTACTGAAAATGAGCTTCATATAGTAGTAAAGATGAGCCTCAAGTAGTAGTAAAGATTAACTTCATGAAGTAGTAAAGATAAGTTTCATGTAGTAGTGAAGATGAACTTCATGTAGTAGTAAAGATGAAATTTCTGTAGTAGTAAAGATGACCTTCATGTAGTAGTAAAGATGAGCTTCATGTAGTAGTAAAGATAAGCTTCATGTAGTAGTAAAGATGAAATTCTTGTAGTAGTGAAGATTAGCTTAATGTAGTAGTAAAAATGAGCTTCATGTAGTAGTAAAGATGAAATTCTTGTAGTAGTAAAGATGAACTTTACGTAGTAGTAAAGATGAGCTTCATGTAGTAGTAAAGATGAGCTTCATGAAGTAAAAAAGATGTTCTGAGTGTAGAAGTAAAGATGAGCTTCATGAAGTAGTAAAGATAAGCTTCATGTAGTAATGAAGATGTTCTGAGAGTAGTAGTAAAGATGAGATTCATGAAGGAGTAAAGATGAGCTTCATGCAGTAATAAAGATGAACTTCATGTAGTAGTAAAGAAGAGCTTCATGTAGGAGTAAAGATGAGCTTCATGAAGAGTAAAGACGAGGTTCATGTAGAAGTAATGACGTTCTTCATGTAGTAGTAAAGATGTTCTAAGTGTAGTAGTAAAGATGAACATGATGGAGTAGTAAAGATGAGCTTCATGTAGTAGTAAAGATGAGCTTCATGTAGTAGTAAAGATGAACGTCATGAAGTAGTAAAGATTTGCTTCATGTAATAGTAAAAATGAGCTTCAAGTAGTAGTAAAGATAAACTTCATGAAGTAGTAAAAATGAGCTTCATGTAGTAGTAAAGATGAGCTTCATGTAGTAGTGAAGATGAACTTTATGAAGAAGTAAAGATGAACTTCCTGTAGTAGTAAAGATGAGCTCCATGTAGTTGTAAAGATGAACTTCATGTAGTAGTAAAGATGAGCTTCATGTAGTAGCAAAGATGAGCTTCATGTAGTAGTAAAGATGAGCTTCATGTAGTAGTGAAGATGAACTCCATGTAGTAGTAAAGATGAACTTCCTGTAGTAGTAAAGATGAGCTTAATGTAGTTGTAAAGATGAACTTCATGCAGCAGTAAAGATGAGCTTCATGTAGTAGTAAAGATCAGCTTCATGAATAATAAAGATGTTCAGAGTGTAGTAGTAAAGATGAGCTTCATGTAGTAGTAAAGATAAGTTTCATGTAGTAAAAAAGATGTTCTGAGTGTAGTAGTAAAGATGATAATCATGTAGGATTAAAAATGAGCTTCATATAGTAATAAAGATGAACTTCATGAAGTAGTAAAGATGAGCTTCATGTAGTAGTAAAGATGAGCTTCATGTAGAAGTAAAGATGTTCTGAGTGTAGTAGTAAAGATGTTCTTCATGAAGTAGTAAAGATGTTCTGAGTTTAGTAATGAAGATGAACTTAATGAAGTAGTAAAGATGAGCTTCATGTAGTAGTAAAGATGTTCTGAGTGTAGTAGTAAGGATGTCCTTCATGTAGTAGTAAAGATGTTCTGAGTGTAGTAATAAAGATTAACTTCATGATGTAGTAAAGATGAGCCTCATGTAGTAGTAAAGATGAGCTTCATGTAGTTGTAAAGATTTTCTGAGTGTAGTAGTAAAGATGTTCTTCATGTAGTAGTAAAGATGAACTTCATGAAGTAGTAAAGATGAGCTTCACATAGTAGCAAAGATGAACTTCATGTAGTAGTAAAGATAAGCTTCATGTAGTAGTAAAGATGAGCTTCATATAGTAGTAAAGATGAGCTTCATCTAGTAGTAAAAATGAGCTTCATTTAGTAGCAAAGATGTTCTGAATGTAGTAGTAAAGATGAGCTTCATGTAGTAGTAAAGATGTTCTGAATGTAGTAGTAAAAATGAGCTTCATGTAGTAGTAAAGATAAGCTTCATGTACTAGTAAAGATGTTCTTAATGTAGTACTCAAGATGTTCTGAGAGTAGAAGTAAAGATGAACATCATGTAGTAGTAAAGATGAACTTCATGTAGTAGTAAAGATGAACTTCATGTAGTGGTGAAGATGAGCTTCATGTAGTAGTAAAGATGAACTTCATGTAGTAGTAAAGATGAGCTTCATGTAGTAGTAAAGATGAACTTCATGTAGTGGTGAAGATGAGCTTCATGTAGTAGTAAAGATGAGCTCATGTAGTAGCAAAGATGAGTTTCATATAGTAGTGAAGATGAGATTAATGTAGTAGTAAAGATGCGCTTCATGTAGTAGTAAAGATGTTTTGAGTGTGGTAGTAAAAATAAGCCTCATGTAGTAGTAAAAGTGAACTTCATATAGTAGTAAAGATGAGCTTCATGTAGTAGTAAAGATGAGCTTCAAGTAGTAGTAAAGATGAACGTCATGTAGTAGTAAAGATGAGCTTCATGTAGTAATAAAGATGAACTTCATGTAGTAGTAAAGATGAGCTTGATGAAGTAGTAAAGATGAGCTGAATGTAGTAAAGATGAGCTTCTTGTAGCAGTAAAGACGAGCTTCATGTAGTAGTAAAGACGAGCTTCATGTAGTAGTAAAGATGTTCTTCATGTAGTAGTATAGGTGTTCTTCAAGTAGTAGTAAAGATGAACTTCATGTAGTGGTGAAGATGAGCTTCATGTAGTAGTAAAGATGAACTTCATGTAGTAGTAAAGATGAGCTCATGTAGTAGCAAAGATGAGTTTCATGTAGTAGTAAAGATGAGCTTAATGTAGTAGTAAAGATGAGCTTCATGTAGTAGTAAAGATATTCTGAGTGTAGTAGTAAAGAGGAGCCTCATGTAGTAGTAAAGGTGAACTTCATATAGTAGTAAAGATGAGCTTCATGTAGTAGTAAAGATGAGCTTCAAATAGTAGTAAAGATGAACGTCATGTAGTAGTAAAGATGAGCTTCATGTAGTAATAAAGATGATCTTCATGTAGTAGTAAAGATGAGCTTCATCAAGTAGTAAAGTTGAGCTGAATGTAGTAAAGATGAGCTTTATGTAGCAGTAAAGATGAGCTTCATGTAGTAGTAAAGACGAGCTTCATGTAGTAGTAAAAATGTTCTTCATGTAGTAGTAAAGATGTTCTGATTGTAGTAGTATAGATGAGATTCATGTAGGAGTAAACTTGAGCTTCATGTAGTAATAAAGATGAATTTCATGTAGTAGTAAAGATGAGCTTCATGTAGGAGTAAAGATGAGCTTCATGAAGTAGTTAAAATGAGGATCATGTAGAAGTAAAGGTGTTCTGAGTGTAGTAGTAAAGATGTTCTTCATGTAGTAGTAATGATGTTCTGAGTACAATAAAGATGAGCCTCACGTAGTAGTAAAGAAGAGCTTCATGTAGTAGTAAAGATGTTCTGAGTGTAGTAGTGAAGATGTTCTTCATGTAGTAGTAAAGATGAACTTCATGGAGTAGTAAAGATGAGCTTCATGTAGTAATAAAGATGTTCTGAGAGTAGTAGTAAAGATGAGCTTCATGTAGTAGTAAAGATGTTCTGAATGTAGTAGTAAAGATGTGCTTCATGTAGTAGTAAAGATGTTCTAAGTGTAGTAGCAAAGATGTTCTTCATGTTGTAGTAAAGATGAGCTTCATGTAGTAGTAAAGATGAGCTTCATAGAGTAAAAAAGATGTTCTGAGTGTAGAAGTAAACATGAGCTTCATGTAGTAGTAAAGATGTTCTGAGTGTAGTAGTAAAGATGTTCTGAGTGTAGTAGTAAAGATGAGTTTCATGTAGTAGTAAAGATGAGCTTCATACAGTAGTAAAGATGGACTTCATGTAGTAAAGATGTTCTGAGTGAAGTAGTAAAGATGAGCTTCATGTAGTAGGAAAGATGTTCTGAGTGAAGTAGTTAAGATGAGCATCATGTAGTAGTAAAGATGTTCTAAGTGTAGTAGTAAAGATGAACATCATGGAGTAGTAAAGATGAGTTTCATGTAGTAGTAAAGATGAGCTTCATGTAGTAGTAAAGATGAACTTCATGAAGTAGTAAAGAGGTGCTTCATGTAGTAGTAAAAATGAGCTTCAAGTAGTAGTAAAGATAAACTTCATGAAGTAGTAAAAATGAGCTTTATGTAGTAGTGAAGATGAACTTCATGTAGTAGAAAAGATGAGCTTCATGTAGTTGTAAAGATGAACTTCATGTAGTAGTAAAGATGAGCTTCATGTAGTAGCAAAGATGAGCTTCATGTAGCAGTAAAGATAAACTTCTTGTAGTAGTGAAGATCAGCTTAATGTAGTAGTAAAGATGAGCTTCATGTAGTTGTAAAGATGAACTTCATGTAACAGTAAAGATGAGCTTCATGTAGTAGTAAAGATAAGCTTCATGAATAATAAAGATGTTCTGAGTGTAGTAGTAAAGATGAGCTTCATGTAGGATTAAAGATGAGCTTCATACAGTAATAAAGGTGAACTTCATGAAGTAGTAAAGATGAGCTTCATGTAGTAGTAAAGATGAGCTTCATGAAGTAGTAAAGATGAGCTTCATGTAGAAGTAAAGATCTTCTGAGTGTAGTAGTAAAGATGTTCTTCATGTAGTAGTAAAGATGATCTGAGTGTAGTAATGAAGATGAACTAAATGAAGTAGTAAAGATGAGCTTCATGTAGTAGTAAAGATGTTCTGAGTGTAGTAGTAAAGATGTTCTTCTTGTAGTAGTAAAGATGTTCTGAGTGTAGTAATAAAGATTAACTTCATGATGTTTTAAAGATGAGCCTCATGTAGTAGTAAAGATGAGCTTCATGTAGTAGTAAGGATGTTCTGAGTGTAGTAGTAAAGATGTTCTTCATGTAGTAGTAAAGATGTTCTGAGTGTAGTAATAAAGGTTAACTTCACGATGTAGTAAAGATGAGCCTCATGTAGTAGTAAAGATGATCTTCATGTAGTAGTAAAGATGTTCTGAGTGTAGTAGTAAAGTTGTTCTTCATGTAGTAGTAAGGATGAACTTCATGGAGTAGAAAAGATGAGCTTCATGTAGTAGTAAAGATGTTCTGAGCGTAGTAGCAAAGATGTTCTTCATGTAGTAGTAAAGATGAACTTCATGAAGTAGTAAAGATGAGCTTCATGTAGTAATAAAGATGTTCTGAGTGTAGAAGTAGAGATGAGCTTCATGTAGAAGTAAAGATGTCCTAAGTGTAGTAGCAAAGATGAGCTTCATGTAGTAGTAAAGATGAGCTTCATGTAGTAGCAAAGATGAACTTCATGTAGTAGTAAAGGTAAGCTTCATGAAGTAGTAAAGATGAGCTTCATATAGTAGTAAAGACGAGTTTCATCTAGTAGTAAAGATGTGCTTCGTTTAGTAGCAAAGAGGTTCTGAATGTAGTAGTAAAGATGAGCTTCATGTAGTAGCAAAGATGTTCTGAGTGTAGTAGTATTGATGAGCTTCATGTTGTAGTAAAGATGAACTTCTTGTAGTAGTAAAGATGTTCTTCATGTAGTAGTAAAGATGAGCTTCATGTAGTAGTAAAGATGTTCTGAATGTAGTAGTAAAAATGAGCTTCATGTAGTAGTAAAGATAAGCTTTATGTACTAGTAAAGATGGTCTTAATGTAGTACTCAAGATGTTCTGAGTGTAGTAGTAAAGATGAACATCATGTAGTAAAGATGAACTTCATGAAGTAGTAAAGATGAACTTCATGTAGTGGTGAAGATGAGCTTCATGTAGTAGTAAAGATGAACTTCATGTAGTAGTAAAGATGAGCTCATGTAGTAGCAAAGATGAGTTTCATATAGTAGTAAAGATGAGCTTAATGTAGTAGTAAAGATGAGCTTCATGTAGTAGTAAAGATGAGCCTCATGTAGTAGTAAAGTTGAACTTCATATAGTAGTAAAGATGAGCTTCATGTAGTAGTAAAGATGAGCTTCAAATAGTAGCAAAGATGAACGTCATGAAGTAGTAAAGATGAGCTTCATGTAGTAATAAAGATGAATTTCATGTAGTAGTGAAGATGAGCTTTATGAAGTAGTAAAGAAGAGCTGAATGTAGTAAAGATAAGCTTCATGTAGTAGTAAAGATGAGCTTCACGAAGTAGTAAAGATGAGCTTCATGTAGAAGTAAAGATGTTCTGAGTGTAGTAGTAAAGATGTTCTTCATGTAGTAGTAAAGATGTTCTGAGTGTAGTAATGAAGATGAACTTATTGAAGTAGTAAAGATAAGCTTCATGTAGTAGTAAAGATGTTCTAAGTGTAGTAGCAAAGATGTTCTTCATGTTGTAGTAAAGATGAGCTTCATGTAGTAGTAAAGATGAGGTTCATATAGTAAAAAAGATGTTCTGAGTGTAGAAGTAAACATGAGCTTCATGTAGTAGTAAAGATGTTCTGAGTGTAGTAGTAAAGATGTTCTGAGTGTAGTAGTAAAGATGAGTTTCATGTAGTAGTAAAGATGAGCTTCATGCAGTAAATATGAGCTTCGTGTAGTAGTAAAGATGAGCTTCATACAGTAGTAAAGATGGACTTCATGTAGTAAAGATGTTCTGAATGATGTAGTAAAGATGAGCTTCATGTAGTAGGAAAGATGTTCTGAGTGAAGTAGTTAAGATGAGCATCATGTAGTAGTAAAGATGTTCTAAGTGTAGTAGTAAAGATGAACATCATGGAGTAGTAAAGATGAGCTTCATGTAGTAGTAAAGATGAGCTTCATGTAGTAGTAAAGATGAACTTCATGAAGCAGTAAAGATGTGCTTCATGTAGTAGTAAAAATGAGCTTCAAGTAGTAGTAAAGATAAACTTCATGAAGTAGTAAAAATGAGCTTTATGTAGTAGTGAAGATGAACTTCATGTAGTAGTAAAGATGAACTTCCTGTAGTAGTAAAGATGAGCTTCATGTAGTTGTAAAGATGAACTTCATGTAGTAGTAAAGATGAGCTTCATGTAGTAGCAAAGATGAGCTTCATGTAGCAGTAAAGATAAACTTCTTGTAGTAGTGAAGATGAGCTTAATGTAGTAGTAAAGATGAGCTTCATGTAGTTGTAAAGATGAACTTCATATAACAGTAAAGATGAGCTTCATGTAGTAGTAAAGATAAGCTTCATGAATAATAAAGATGTTCTGAGTGTAGTAGTAAAGATGAGCTTCATGTAGTAGTAAAGAAAAGTTTCATGTAGTAAAAAAGATGTTCTGAATGTAGTAGTAAAGATGAGCTTCATGTAGGATTAAAGATGAGCTTCATACAGTAATAGAGATGAACTTCATGAAGTAGTAAAGATGAGCTTCATGTAGTAGTAAAGATGAGCTTCATGAAGTAGTAAAGATGAGCTTCATGTTAAAGTAAAGATCTTCTGAGTGTAGTAGTAAAGATGTTCTTCATGTAGTAGTAAAGATGATCTGAGTGTAGTAATGAAAATGAACTAAATGAAGTAGTAAAGATGAGCTTCATGTAGTAGTAAAGATGTTCTGAGTGCAGTAGTAAAGATGTTCTTCATGTAGTAGTAAAGATGTTCTGAGTGTAGTAATAAAGATTAACTTCATGATGTTTTAAAGATGAGCCTCATGTAGTAGTAAAGATGAGCTTCATTTAGTAGTAAGGATGTTCTGAGTGTAGTAGTAAAGATGTTCTTCATGTAGTAGTAAAGATGTTCTGAGTGTAGTAATAAAGATTAACTTCACGATGTAGTAAAGATGAGCCTCATGTAGTAGTAAAGATGATCTTCATGTAGTAGTAAAGATGTTCTGAGTGTAGTAGTAAAGTTGTTCTTCATGTAGTAGTAAAGATGAACTTCATGGAGTAGAAAAGATGAGCTTCATGTAGTAATAAAGATGTTCTGAGTGTAGTAGTAAAGATGAGCTTCATGTAGTAGTAAAGGTGTTCTGAGCGTAGTAGCAAAGATGTTCTTCATGTAGTAGTAAAGATGAACTTCATGAAGTAGTAAAGATGAGCTTCATAGAGTAAAAAATATGTTCTGAGTGTAGAAGTAGAGATGAGCTTCATGTAGAAGTAAAGATGTCCTAAGTGTAGTAGCAAAGATGAGCTTCATGTAGTAGTAAAGATGAGCTTCATGTAGTAGCAAAGATGAACTTCATGTAGTAGTAAATGTAAGCTTCATGTAGTAGTAAAGATGAGCTTCATATAGTAGTAAAGATGAGCTTCATCTAGTAGTAAAGATGAGCTTCATTTAGTAGCAAAGATGTTCTGAATGTAGTAGTAAAGATGACCTTCATGTAGTAGTAAAGATGTTCTCATTGTAGTAGTATTGATGAGCTTCATGTAGTAGTAAAGATGAACTTCTTGTAGTAGTAAAGATGTTCTTCAAGTAGTAGTAAAGATGAGCTTCATGTAGTAGTAAAGATGTCCTAAGTGTAGTAGAAAAGATGAGCTTCATGTAGTAGTAAAGATGAGCTCCACATAGTAGCAAAGATGAACTTCATGTAGTAGTAAAGATAAGCTTCATGAAGTAGTAAAGATGAGCTTCATATAGTAGTAAAGATGAGCTTCATCTAGTAGTAAAGATGTGCTTCGTTTAGTAGCAAAGATGTTCTGAGTGTAGTAGTATTGATGAGCTTCATGTTGTAGTAAAGATGAACTTCTTGTAGTAGTAAAGATGAACTTCATGTAGTAGTAAAGATGTTCGGAGTGTAGTAGTAAAGATGAGCCTCATGTAGTAGTAAAGATGAACTTCATGTAGTGGTGAAGATGAGCTTCATGTAGTGGTGAAGATGAGCTTCATGTAGTAGTAAAGATGAACTTCATGTAGTAGTAAAGATGAACTTCATGTAGTAGTAAAGATGTTCGGAGTGTAGTAGTAAAGATGAGCCTCATGTAGTAGTAAAGATGAACTTCATGTAGTAGTAAAGATGAGCTCATGTAGTAGCAAAGATGAGTTTCATGTAGTAGAAAAGATGAGCTTAATGTAGTAGTAAAGATGAACTTCTTGTAGTAGTAAAGATGTTCGGAGTGTAGTAGTAAAGATGAGCCTCATGTAGTAGTAAAGGTGAACTTCATATAGTAGTAAAGATGAACGTCATGTAGTAGTAAAGATGAGCTTCATGTAGTAATAAAGATGAACTTCATGTAGTAGTAAAGATGAGCTTCATGAAGTAGTAAGGATGAGCTGAATGTAGTAAAAATGAGCTTCATGTAGCAGTAAAGATGAGCTTCATGTAGTAGTAAAGACGAGCTTCATGTAGTAGTAAAGATGTTCTTCATGTAGTAGTAAAGATGTTCTACATGTAGTAGTAAAGATGAACTTCATGTAGTAGTAAAGATGAGCTACATGTAGCCTTAAAAATGTTCTGAGTGTAGTAGTAAAGACGAGCTTTATGTAATAGTAAAGATGTTCGGAGTGTAGAAGGAAAGATATTCTTCATGTAGTAGTAAAGATGAACTTCATGTAGTAGTAAAGATGAGCTTCATGTAGTAATAAAGATGTTCTGAGTGTAGTAGTGAAGATGAGCTTCATGTAGTAGTAAAGATGAACTTCATGTAGTAGTAAAGATGAGCTTCATGTAGTAGTAAAGATGGTCTGAGTGTAGTAGTAAAGATGAGCTTCATGCAGTAGTAAAGATGAACTTCATGTCGTAGTAAAGATGAGCTTCATGTAGTAGTAAAGATGAACTTCATGTAGTAGTAAAGATGTTCTTCATGTAGCAGAAAAGATGAGCTTCATGTAGTTGTAAAGACGAGCTTCATGTAGTAGTAAAGATGTTCTTCATGTAGTAGTAAAGATGTTCTTCATGTAGTAGTAAAGATGAACTTCATGTAGTAGTAAAGATGAGCTACATGTAGCAATAAAAATGTTTTGAGTGTAGTAGTAAAGATGAGCTTTATGTAATAGTAAAGATGTTCAGAGTGTAGTAGGAAAGATATTCTTCATGTAGTAGTAAAGATGAACTTCATGTAGTAGTAAAGATGAGCTTCATGTAGTAATAAAGATGTTCTGAGTGTAGTAGTTAAGATGAGCTTCATGTAGTAGTAAAGATGAACTTCATGTAATAGTTAAGATGTTCTTCATGTAGTAGTGAAGATGAGCTTCATGTAGTAGTAAAGATGGTCTGAGTGTAGTAGTAAAGATGAGCTTCATGCAGTAGTAAAGATGAACTTCATGTCGTAGTAAAGATGAGCTTCATGTAGTAGTAAAGATTAAATTCATGTAGTAGTAAAGATGTTCTTCATGTAGTAGTAAAGATGAGCTTCATGTAGTAGTAAAGATGGTCTGGGTGTAGTAGTAAAGATGAGCTTCATGTAGTAGTAAAGATGAACTTCATGTCGTAGTAAAGATGAGCTTCATGTAGTAGTAAAGATGTTCTAAGTGCAGTAATAAAGATGAACTTCTTGTAGTAGTAAAGATGAGCTTCATGTAGTAGTAAAGATGAACTTCATGTAGTAGTAAAGATGTTCTTCATGTAGTAGTAAAGATGAGCTTCATGTAATAGTAAAGATGGTCTTGGTGTAGTAGTAAAGATGTGCTTCATGAAGTAGTAAAGATGAACTTCAAGTAGTAGTAAAGATGTTTTTCATGTGGTAGTAAAGAAGTTCTTCCTGTAGTCGTAAAGATGAGCTTCATGTAGTAGTAAAGATGTTCTTCATGTAGTAGTAAAGATGAGCTTCATGTAGTAGTAAAGATATGCTTCATTTAGTAGTAAAGATGAGCTTCATGTAGCAGTAAAGATGAGCTTCATGTAGCAGTAAAGATGAGCTTCATGTAGTAGTAAAGATGTTCTTCATGTAGTAGTAAAGATGAGCTTCATGTAGTAGTAAAGATGAGCTTCATGTAGTAGCAAAGATGAACTTCATGAAGAAGTAAAGTTGAGCTTCTTGTAGTAGTAAAGATGAGCTTTATGTAGTAGTCAAGATGTTCTGAGTGTAGTAGTAAAGATGTTCTGAGTGTAGTAGTAGAGATGAGCTTAATGTAGTAGTAAAGATGTTCTAAGTGTAGTAGTAACTATGAGCTTCATGCAGTAGTAAAGATGAGCTTCATGTAGTAGTAAAGATGTTCTGAGTGCAGCAGTAAAGATGAGCTTCATGTAGTATTAAAGATGTTCTGAGTGTAGTAGTAAAGATGAGTTTCAAGTATTAGTAAAGATGAGCTTCATGCAGTAGTAAAGATATTTTGAGTGTAGAAGTAGTAAAGATGAGCTTCAAGTAGTAGTAAAGATGAGCATCATGAAGTAGTAAAGATGTTCCGAGTGTAGTAGTCAAGATGTTCTGAGTGTAAAAGTAAAGATGAGCTTCATGTAGTAGTAAAGATGTTCCGAGTGTAGTAGTAAAGATGAATTTCATGTAGTAGTAAAGATGAACTTCATATAGTAGTAAAGATGAGCTTTACGTAGTAGTAAAGATGAGCTTCATGTATCAGTAAAGATGAACTTCATGTAGTAGTAAAGACGTTCTGAGTGTAGTAGTAAAGATGAGCTTCATATAGTAGTAAAGATGAATTTCATGTAGTAGTAAAATGAATTTCACATAGTAACAAAGATGAGCTTCATGTAGTAGTAAAGATGAGCGTCATGTAGTAGTAAAGATGAGCTTCATGTAGAAGTAAAGATGACCATCAAGTAGTAGTAAAGATGAGCTTCATGCAGTAGTAAAGACGTTCTGAGCGTAGTAGTAAAGACGAACGTTATATAGTAGTTGTAAAGATGAGCTTCATGTAGTAGTAATGTTGAGCTTCATGTAGAGGTAAAGATGAGCTTCATGTAGTAGTAAAGTTGAGCTTCTTGTAATTGTAAAGATGAGCTTCATGTAGTAGTAAAGATGTCTGAGTGTAGTAGTAAAGATGAATTCATGTAGTAATAAAGATGAGCTTCATGTAGTAGTAAAGATGAGCTTCATGTAGTAGTAAAGATGAGCTTCATGTAGTAGTAAAGATGAACTTCATGTAGTAGTAAAGATTAGCTACATGTAGGAATAAAGATGTTCTGAGTGTACTGGTAAAGATGAGCTTTATGTAGTAGTAAAGATGTTCTGAGTGTAGTAGGAAAGACATTCTTCATGTAGTAGTAAAGATGAACTTCATGTAGTAGTAAAGATGAGCTTCATGTAGTAATAAAGATGTTCTGAGCGTAATAGTGAAGATGAGCTTCATGTAGAAGTGAAGAGATTCTGAGTGTAGTAATAAAGATGAGCTTCATGTAGTAGTAAAGATGTTTTGAGTGTAGTAGTAAAGATGAGCTTCATGTAGTAGTAAAGATGTTCTAAGTGTAGTAGCAAAGATGTTCTTCATGTAGTAGTAAAGATGAACTTCATGTAGTAGTAAAGATGAGCTTCATAGAGTAAAAAAGATGTTCTGAGTGTAGAAGTAAAGATGAGCATCATGTAGTAGTAAAGACATCCTATGTGTAGTAGCAAAGATGAGCTTCATGTAGTAGAAAAGATGTTCTGAGTATAGTAGTAAAGATGTTCTTCATGTAGTAGTAAAGATGAACTTTATGTAGTAGTAAATATGAGCTTCATGTAGTAGTAAAGATGAACTTCATGTAGTAGTAAAGATGAGCTTCAAGTAGTAGTAAAGATCAGCTTCATGAAGTAATAAAGATGTTCTGAGTGTAGTAGTAAAGATGAGCTTCATGTAGTAGTAAAGATAAGTTTCATGTAGTAAAAAAGATGTTCTGAGTGAAGTAGTAAAGATGAGCTTCATGTAGGATTAAAGATGAGCTTCATATAGTAATAAAGATGAACTTCATGAAGAAGTAAAGATGAGCTTCATGTAGTAGTAAAGATGGGCTTCATGAAGTAGTAAAGATGAGCTTCATGTAGAAGTAAAAATTTTCTGAGTGTAGTAGTAAAGATGTTCTTCATGTAGTAGTAAAGATGTTCAGAGTGCAGTAATGAAGATGAACTTAATGAAGTAGTAAAGATGAGCTTCATGTAGTAGTAAAGATGTTCTGAGTGTAGTAGTAAAGATGTTCTTCATGTAGTAGTAAAGATGTTCTGAGTGTAGTAATAAAGATTAACTTCATGATGTAGTAAAGATGAGCCTCATGTAGTAGTAAAGATGAGCTTCATGTAGTAGTAAAGATGTTCTGAGTGTAGTAGTAAAGATGTTCTTCATGTAGTAGTAAAGATGAACTTCATGGAGTAGTAAAGATGGGCTTCATGTAGTAATAAAGATGTTCTGAGTATAGTTGTAAAGAGGAGCTTCATGTAGTAGCAAAGATGTTCTTCATGTAGTAGTAAAGATGAACTTCATGAAGTAGTAAAGACGAGCTTCATAGAGTAAAAAAGATGTTCTGAGTGTAGAAGTAAAGATGAGCTTCATGTTGTAGTAAAGATGTCCTAAGTGTAGTAGCAAAGATGAGCTTCATGTAGTAGTAAAGATGAGCTTCATATAGTAGCAAAGATGAACTTCATGTAGTAGTAAAGGTAAGCTTCATGTAGTAGTAAAGATGAGCTTCATATAGTAGTAAAGATGAGCTTCATCTAGCAGTAAAGATGAGCTTCATTTAGTAGCAAAGATGATCTGAATGTAGTAGTAAAGATGAGCTTCATGTAGTAGTAAAGATGTTCTGAATTTAGTACTAAAAATGAGCTTCATGTAGTAGTAAAGATAAGCTTCATGTACTAGTAAAGACGGTCTTAATGTAGTACTCAAGATGAACATCAAGATGAACTTCATGTCGTAGTAAAGATGAGCTTCATGTAGTAGTAAAGATGAACTTCATGTAATAGTTAAGATGTTCTTCATGTAGTAGTGAAGATGTTCTTCATGTAGTAGTAAAGATGAGCTTCATGTAGTAGTAAAGATGAACTTCATATAGTAGTAAAGATGAGCTTCATGTAGTAGTAAAGATGAGCTTCAAGTAGTAGTAAAGATGAACGTCATGTAGTAGAAAAGATGAGCTTCATGTAGTAATAAAGATTAACTTCATGATGTAGTAAAGATGAGCCTCATGTAGAAGTAAAGATGAGCTTCATGTAGTAGTAAAGATGAACTTCATGGAGTAGTAAAGATGAGATTCATGTTGTAATAAAGATGTTCTGAGTGTAGTAGTAAAGATGAGCTTCATGTAGTAGTAAAGATGAACTTCATGTAGTAGTAAAGATGTTCTGAGCGTAGTAGCAAAGATGTTCTTCATGTAGTAGTAAAGATGAACTTCATGAAGTAGTAATGATGAGCTTCATATAGTGTAAAGTGAAGATGAGCTTCATGTAGTAGTAAAGATGAGCTTCATGTAGTAGTAAAGATGTTTAGTAGCTTCATGTAGTAGTAAAGATGTAAAGATGAACTTCTTGTAGTAGTAAAGATGTTCTTCATTTAGTAGAGTGTAGTAGCAAAGATGAGCTTCATGTAGTAGCAATGATGAACTTCATGTAGTGGTAAAGATGAGCTTCATGTAGTAGTAAAGATGAACATCATGTTGTAGTAAAGATGAGATGAGCTCATGTAGTAGCAAAGATGAGTTTCATGTAGTAGTAGTAGTAAAGATGAGCTTCATGTAGTAGTAAAGATGAACTTCATGTAGTAGTAAAGATGTTCGCAAAGAGTGTAGTAGTAAAGATGAGCCTCATGTAGTAGTAAAGGTGAACTTCATATAGTAGTAAAGATGAACGTTCATGTAGTAGTAAAGATGAGCTTCATGTAGTAGTAAAGATGAACTTCATGTAGTAGTAAAGATGAGCTTCATGAAGTAGTAAAGATGAGAACTTCTGAATGTAGTAGTAAAGATGAGCTTAATGTAGTAGTAAAGATGAGCTTCATGTAGTAGTAAAGATCTTCTTCATGTAGTAGTAAAGATGAGCTTCATGTAGTAGTAAAGATGTTCTTCATGTAGTAGTAAAGATGTAGTGTAGTAGTAAAGATGAGCTTCATGTAGTAAAGATGAACTTCATGAAGTAGTAAAGTGAGCTTCTTGTAGTAGTAAAGATGAGCTTCATGTAACTAGTAAAGATGTTCTGAGTGTAGTAGTAAAGATGCTTCTGAGTGTAGTAGTAAAGATGAGCTTCATGTAGTAGTAAAGATGTTCTTCATGTAGTAGTAAAGATGTTATGAGTGTAGTAGTAAAGATGAGATTCATATAGTAATAAAGATGTTCTGAGTGTAGTAGTAAAGATGAGCTTCATGTAGTAGTAAAGATGAACTTCGGAGTGTAGTAGTAAAGATGAGCTTCATGTAGTAGTAAAGATGAACTTCATGTAGTAGTAAAGATGAGCTTCATGTAGTAGTAAAGATAACTTCATGTAGTAGTAAAGATGAGCTTCATGTAGTAGTAGTAAAGATGAGATGAGCTTCATGATCTTAGTAGTAAAAGATGTTCTTAAAGATGTAGTAGTAAAGATGAGCTTCATGTAGTAGTAAAGATGTTCCGAGTGTAGTAGTAAAGATGAGCTTCATGTAGTAGTAAAGATGAACTTCATATAGTAGTAAAGTAAAGATGAGCTTCATGTAGTAGTAAAGATGAGCTTCATGTAGTAGTAAAGATGAACTTCATGTAGTAGTAAAGATGAGCTTCATGTAGTTGTAAAGGCGAGCTTCATGTAGTAGTAAAGATGTTCTTCATGTAGTAGTAAAGATGTTCTTCATGTAGTAGTAAAGATGAACTTCATATAGTAGTAAAGATGTTCTTCATGTAGTAGTAAAGATGTTCTTCATGTAGTAGTAAAGATGAACTTCATGTAGTAGTAAAGATGAGCTACATGTAGCAATAAAAATGTTCTGAGTGTAGTAGTAAAGATGAGGTTTATGTAATAGTAAAGATGTTCGGAGTGTAGTAGGAAAGATATTCTTCATGTAGTAGTAAAGATGTTCTTCATGTAGTAGTAAAGATGAACTTCATGTAATAGTTAAGATGTTCTTCATGTAGTAGTGAGAATGAGCTTCATGTAGTAGTAAAGATGGTCAGAGTGTAGTAGTAAAGATGAGCTTCATGTAGTAGTAAAGATGAGCTTCATGTAGTAGTAAAGACGAGCTTCATGTAGTAGTAAAGATGTTCTTCATGTAGTAGTAAAGATGTTCTTCATGTAGTAGTAAAGATGAGCTTCATGTAGTGGTAAAGATGTTCTGAGTGCAGCAGTAAAGATGAGCTTCATGTAGTAGTAAAGATGCTCTGAGTGTAGTAGTAAAGATGAGCTTCATGTAGTAGTAAAGATGTTCTGATTGTAGTAGTAAAGATGTTCTTCATGTAGTAATAAAGATGAACTTAATGTAGTAGTAAAGATGAGCTTCATGTAGAAGTAAAGATGAGCTTCATGTAGTAGTAAAGATGTTCTTCATGTAGTAGTAAAGATGTTCTTCATGTAGTAGTAAAGATAAACTTCTTGTAGTAGTGAAGATGAGTTTAATGTAGTAGTAAAGATTAGCTTCATGTAGTTGTAAAGATGAACTTCTTGTAGCAGTAAAGATGAGCTTCATGTAGAAGTAAAGATGAGCTTCATGCAGTAGTAAAGACGTTCTGAGTGTAGTAGTAAACACGAACGTTATATAGTAGTAAAGATGAGCTTCATGTAGTAGTAAAGATTTTCTGAGTGTAGTAGTAAAGATGAAGTAATGTAGTAATAAAGATGAGCTTCTTGTAGTAGTAAAGATGAGCATCAAGTAGTAGTAAAGATGAGCTTCAGCTAGTAGTAAAGATGAACTTCATGTATTAGTAAAGACGAACTTCATGTAGTAGTAAAGATGAGCTTCATGTAGTAGTAAAGATGAGCTTCATGTAGTAGTAAAGATGAGCTTCATGTAGTAGTAAAGATGAACTTCATGTAGTAGTAAACATGAGCTACATGTAGCAATAAAGATGTTCTGGTTGTAATAGTAAAGATGAATTTCATGTATTAGTAAAGATGAGCTTCATGCAGTAGTAAAGATATTTTGAGTGTAGAAGTAGTAAAGATGAACTTCAAGTAGTAGTAAAGATGAGCATCATGAAGTAGTAAAGATATTCCGAGTGTAGTAGTAAAGATGTTCTGAGTGTAGAAGTAAAGATGAGCTTCATATAGAAGTAAAGATGTTCCGAGTGTAGTAGTAAAGATGAACTTCATGTAGTAGTAAAGATGAACTTCACATAGTATTAAAGATGAGCTTTGCATAGTAGTCAAGATGAGCTTCATGTATTAGTAAAGATGAACTTCATGTAGTAGTAAAGATGTTCTGAGTGTAGTAGTAAAGATGAGCTTCATATAGTAGTAAAGATGAATTTCATGTAGTAGTAAAAATGAATTTCACATAGTAGCAAAGATGAGCTTTATGTAGTAGTAAAGATGAGCTTCATGTAGTAGTAAAGATGAACGTCATGTAGTAGTAAAGATGAGCTTCATGTAGAAGTAAAGATGAGCATCAAGTAGTAGTAAAGATGAGCTTCATGCAGTAGTAAAGACATTCTGAGTGTAGTAGTAAAGACGAACGTTATATATTAGTAAAGATGAGCTTCATGTAGTAGTAATGTTGAGCTTCACGTAGAGGTAAAGATGAGCTTCATGTAGTAGTAAAGTTGAGCTTCTTGTAATAGCAAAGTTGAGCTTCATATAGTAGTAAAGATGTTCTGAGTGTAGTAGTAAAGATGAAGTCATGTAGTAATAAAGAAGAGCTTCTTGTAGTAGTAAAGATGAGCTTCATGTAGTATTAAAGATGAGCTTCATCTGGTAGTAAAGATGAAATTCATGTATTAGTAAAGAAGAACTTCATGTAGTAGTAAAGATGAGCTTCATGTCGTAGTAAAGATGAGCTTCATGTAGTAGTATAGATGAGCTTCATGTAGTAGTAAAGATGAACTTCATGTAGTAGTAAAGATGAGCAACATGTAGCAATAAAGATGTTCTGAGTGTAGAGGTAAAGATGAGCTTCATGTAGTAGTAAAGATGTTCTGAGTGTAGTAGGAAAGATATTCTTCATGTAGTAGTAAAGTTGAACTTCATGTAGTAGTAAAGACGAGGTTCATGTAGTAATAAAGATGTTCTGAGTATAGTAGTGAAGATGAGCTTCATGTAGAAGTGAAGAGATTCTAAGTGTAGAAATAAAGATGAGCTTCATGTAGTAGTAAAGATGTTCTGAGTGAAGTAGTAAAGATGAGCTTCATGTAGTAGTAAAGATGTTCTAAGTGTAGTAGCAAAGATGTTCTTCATGTAGTAGTAAAGATGAACTTCATGTAATAGTAAAGATGAGGTTCAAAGAGTAAAAAAGATGTTCTTAGTGTAAAAGTAAAGATGAGCTTCATGTAGTAGTAAAGACATCCTAAGTGTAGTAGCAAAGATGAGCTTCATGTAGTAGTAAAGATGTTCTGATTGTAGTAGTAAAGATGTTCTTCATGTAGTGATAAAGATGAACTTTATGTAGTAGTAAAGATAAGCTTCATGTAGTAGTAAAGATAAACTTCTTGTAGTAGTGAAGATGAGTATAATGTAGTAGTAAAGATGAGCTTCATGTAGTAGTAAAGATAAGCTTCATGTAGAAAAAAAAGATGTTCTGAGTGTAGTAGTAAAGATGAGCTTCATGTAGTAATAAAGATGTTCTGAGTGTAGTAGTAAAGATGAGCTTCATGTAGGATTAAAGATCAGCTTCATATAGTAATAAAGATGAACTTCATATAGTAGTAAAGATGAGCTTCATGTAGTAGTAAAGATGAGCTTCATGAAGTAGTAAAGATGAGCTTCATGTAGTAATAAAGATGTTCTGAGTGTAGTAGTAAATATGTTCTTCATGCAGTAGTAAAGATGTTCTGAGTGTAGTAATGGAGATGAACGTAATGAAGTAGTAAAGATGAGCTTCATGTAGTAGTAAAGATGTTCTTCATGTAGTAGTAAAGATGTTCTTCATGTAGTAGTAAAGATGTTCTGAGTGTAGTAATGAAGATTAACTTCATGATGTAGTAAAGATGAGCCTCATGTTGTAGTAAAGATGAGCTTCATGTAGTAGTAAAGATGTTCTGAGTGTAGTAGTAAAGATGTTCTTCATGTAGTAGTAAAGATGTTCTTCATGTAGCAGTAAAGATGAACTTCATGTAGTAGTAAAGATGAGCTTCATGTAGTTGTAAAGATGAACTTCATGTAGTAGTAAAGATGAGCTTCATGTAGTAGTAAAGATAAACTTTTAGTAGTAGTGAAGATGAACTTAATGTAGTAGTAAAGATGAGCTTCATGTAGTTTAAAGATGAACTTCATGTAGCAGTAAAGATGAGCTTCATGTAGTTGTAAAGATCAGCTTCATGAAGTAATAAAGATGTTCTGAGTGTAGTAATAAAGAGGAGCTTCATGTAGTAGTAAAGATAAGCTTCATGAAGTAATAAAGATGTTCTAAGTTTAGTAGTAAAGATGAGCTTCATGTAGGATTAAAGATGAGCTTCATATAGTAATAAAGACGAACTTCATGAAGTAGAAAACGTGAGCTTCATGTAGTAGTAAAGATGAGCTTCATTAAGTAGTAAAGATGAGCTTCCTGTAGAAGTAAAGATGTTCTGAGTGTAGTAGTAAAAATGTTCTTTATGTAGTAGTAAAGATGTTCTGAGTGTAGTAATGAAGATGAACTTAATGAAGTAGTAAAGATGAGCTTCATGTAGTAGTAAAGATGTTCTGAGTGTAGTAGTAAAGATGTTCTTCATGTAGTAGTAAAGATGTTCTGAGTGTAGTAATAAGGATTAACTTCATGATGTAGTAAAGATGAGCCTCATGTAGTAATAAAGATGAGCTTCCTGTAGTAGTAAAGATGTTCTTTATGTAGTAGTAAAGATGTTCTTCATGTAGTAAAGATGAACTTCATGGAGTAGTAAAGATGAGCTTCATGTAGTAATAAAGATGTTCTCAGTGTAGTAGTCAAGATGAGCTTCATGTAGTAGTAAAGATGTTCTGAGTGTAGTAGTAAAGATGAGCTTCATGTAGTAGCAAAGATGTTCTGAGCGGAGTAGCAAAGATGATCTTCATGTAGTAGTAAAGATGAACTTCATGAAGTAGTAAAGATGAGCTTCATAGAGTAAAAAAGATGTTCTGAGTGTAGAAGTAAAGATGAGCTTCATGTAGTAGTAAAGATGTCCTAAGTGTAGTAGCAAAGATGAGCTTCATGTAGTAGTAAAGATGAGCTTCATCTAGTAGTAAAGATGAGCTTCATTTAGTACAAAGGTGTTATCAACGTAGAAGTAAAGATGAGCTTCATGTAGTAGTACAGATGTTCTGAGTGTAGTAGTAATGATGAGCTTCATGTAGTAGTAAAGATGAACTTCTTGTAGTAGTAAAGATGTTCTTCATGTAGTACTCAAGATGTTCTGAGTGTAGTAGTAAAGATGAACATCACATAGTAGTAAAGATGAACTTCATGTAGTAGTAAATATGAACTTCATGTAGTGGTGAAGATGAGCTTCATGTAGTAGTAAAGATGAACTTCATGTAGTGGTGAAGATGAGCTTCATGTAGTAGTAAAGATGAACTTCCTGTAGTAGTAAAGATGAGCTCATGTAGTAGCAAAGATGAGTTTCATGTAGTAGTAAAGATGAGCTTAATGTAGTAGTAAAGATGAGCTTCATGTAGTAGTAAAGATGTTCTGAGTGTAGTAGTAAAGATAAATCTCATGTAGTAGTAAAGGTGAACTTCATATAGTAGTAAAGATGAGCTTCATGTAGTAGTAAAGATGAGCTTCAAGTAGTAGTAAAGATGAACGTCATGTAGTAGTAAAGATGAGCTTCATGTAGTAATAAAGATGAACTTCATGTAGTAGTAAAGATGAGCTTCATGAAGTAGTAAAGACGAGCTGAATGTAGTAAAGATGAGCTTCGTGTAGCAGTAAAGATGAGCTTCATGTAGTAGTAAAGACGAGCTTCATGTAGTAGTAAAGATGTTCTTCATTTAGTGATAAAGAAGAGCTTCATGTAGTAGTAAAGATGTTCTTCATGTGGTAGTGAAGATGAGCTTCATGTAGTAGTAAAGATGAGCTTCATGTAGTAGTAAAGATGAGCTTCATGTAGTAGTAAAGATGAACTTCATGAAGAAGTAACGTTGAGCTTCTTGTAGTAGTAAAGATGAGCTTCATGTAGTAGTAAAGATGTTCTGAGTGTAGTAGTAAAGATGTTATGAGTGTAGTAGTAAAGATGAGCTTCATGTAGTAGTAAAGATGTTCTGAGTGTAGTAGTAAAGATGTTATGAGTGTAGTAGTAAAGATGAGCTTCATGTAGTAGTAAAGATGTTGAAAGTGTAGTAGTAACTATGAGCTTCATGCAGTAGTAAAAATGAGCTTCATGTAGTAGTAAAGATGTTCTGAGTGTAGCAGTAAAGATGAGCTTCATGTAGTAGTAAAGATATTTTGAGTGTAGAAGTAGTAAAGATGAGCTTCATGTAGTAGTAAAGATGAGCTTCATGAAGTAGTAAAGATGTTCCGAGTGTAGTAGTAAAGATGAGCTTCATATAGTAGTAAAGATGAATTTCATGTAGTAGTAAAGATGAGCTTCATGTAGTAGTAAAGATGAACGTCATGTAGTAGTAAAGATGAGCTTCATGTTGAAGTAAAGATGAGCTTCAAGTAGTAGTAAAGATGAGTTTCATGCAGTAGTAAAAACGTTCTGAGTGTAGTAGTAAAGATGAATGTTTTATAGTAGTAAAGATGAGCTTCATGTAGTAGTAATGTTGAGCTTCACGTAGTAGTAAAGATGAGCTTCATGTAGTAGTAAAGTTGAGCTTCTTGTAATAGTAAAGATGAGCTTCATGTAGTAGTAAAGTTGTTCTGAGTGTAGTAGTAAAGATGAAGTCATGTAGTAAAAAAGATGAGCTTCATGTAGTAGTAAAGATAAGCTTCATGTAGTAGTAAAGATGAGCTTCATGTAGAAGTAAAGATGAGCTTCATGTAGTAGTAAAGATGAACTTCATGTATTAGTAAAGACGAACTTCATGTAGTATTAAAGATGAGCTTCATGTAGTAGTAAAGATGAGCTTCATGTAGTAGTAAAGATGAGCTTCATGTAGTAGTAAAGATGAGCTTCACATAGTAGTAAAGATGAATTTCATGTAGTAGTAAAGATGAGCTTCAAGTAATAGTAGTAAAGATGAGCTTCATATAGTAGTAAAGATGAGCTTCATCTAGTAATAAAGATGAGCTTCATTTAGTAGCAAAGATGTTCTAAATCTAGTAGTAAAGATGAGCTTCATGTAGTAGTAAAGATGTTCTTCATGTAGTAGTAAAGATGAGCTTCATGTAGTAGTAAAGATGTTCTGAATGTAGTAGTAAAAATGAGCTTCATGTAGTAGTAAAGATAAGCTTCATGTACTAGTAAAGATGTTCTTAATGTAGTACTCAAGATGTTCTGAGTGTAGTAGTAAAGATGAACATCATGTAGTAGTAAAGATGAACTTCATGTAGTAGTAAAGATGAACTTCATGTAGTGGTGAAGATGAGCTTCATGTAGTAGTAAAGATGAACTTCATGTAGTAGTAAAGATGAGCTCATGTAGTAGCAAAGATGAGTTTCATGTAGTAGTAAAGATGAGCTTAATGTAGTAGTAAAGATGAACTTCATGTAGTAGTGAAGATGTTCGCAGTGTAGTAATAAAGATGAGTCTCATGTACTAGTAAAGGTGAACTTCATATAGTAGTAAGGATGAACGTCATGTAGTAGTAAAGATGAGCTTCATGTAGTAATAAAGATGAACTTAATGTAGTAGTAAAGTTGAGCTTCATGAAGTAGTAAAGATGAGCTGAATGTAGTAAAGATGAGCTTCATGTAGCAGTAAAGATGAGCTTCATGTAGTAGTAAAGACGAGCTTCATGTAGTAGCAAAGATGTTCTTCATTTAGTAGTAAAGATGTTCTTCATATAGTAGTAAAGACGAGCTTCATGTAGTAGTAAAGGTGTTCTTCATGTAGTAGTAAAGATGTTCTTCATGTAGTAGTAAAGATGAACTTCATGTAGTAGTAAAGATGAGCTACATGTAGCAATAAAAATGTTCTGAGTGCAGTAGTAAAGATGAGCTTTATGTAATAGTAAAGATGTTCGGAGTGTAGTAGGAAAGATATTCTTCATGTAGTAGTAAAGATGAACTTCATGTAGTAGTAAAGATGAGCTTCATATAGCAATAAAGTTGTTCTGAATGTAGTAGTGAAGATGAGCTTCATGTAGTAGTAAAGATGAACTTCATGTAGTAGTAAAGATGAGCTTCAAGTAGTAGTAGTAAAGATGAGCTTCATATAGTAGTAAAGATGAGCTTCATCTAGTAATAAAGATGAGCTTCATTTAGTAGCAAAGATGTTCTAAATCTAGTGTGTGTCTGTCTTTGTCTGCTTGTCTGTCTCAGAGCCACTCATTAAGAGTGTACTTGGTCTTGAAGATGCCATATTAATAATGATAATAACAATAATAATCACCGAGGCGCATTAAATGTGTATAAAACATTAATATAGACATTTTGCTTAATCCATCTATGATTTTTTATTCAAAATTATATAATAAACATGCTACATAACATATAAATTAACAAATATGAGATGTTTTTCTGGTCGGCTTGACAGTGAACAGGAATCAATCGTGTCAGGGATGGTAACAACAACAACAACAACGTTTGTTTACATAACTCATGAACCTTTTACACTCATTCTCTCTCTCATTTATTCATTTAATCTTGTTTACTCACCTCTCACTCTACATTAAAACTACAGATATTTTAAAGTAAGTAATGAGTGGACACGATTATTATATTATAGCTTAATAATAATAATATTAATATTAGTACATATGTATTATTGTAATAATAATGATTATTAATATTATTATTAATTTAGGGCACTGGAGCACAGATCCACTGTATAGCACTTTGTCTGGATTTTTTGGGGGTTATCCTCGGTAATTTATACTATGTATGATAACTTGACTTATGTGTACCAGTGAGAGAGAGAGAGATACAGAGAGAGATACAGAGAGAGAGATACAGAGACAGCCACATTCGGTCAGTCAGTCAGCCAGCCACCCACCCACCCACCCATCCAGCCACCCACCCACCCACCCATCCAGCCACCCACCCACCCACCCACCCATCATCCAGCCACCCACCCACCCATCCAGCCACCCACCCATCATCCAGCCACCCACCCACCCATCCTGCCACCCAGCCACCCACCCATCCATCCAGCCAGCCACACACCCAGCCAACCACAGACCCGGCCACCCTGCCAGCCAGCCGTATTACACATGTTCCAGATTTGTCTCTCTACTTAGGGTATAGGTTACACAACATTCTGGCAGGATGACACTACCAGTGGTATTCTCCCATTCCACTGTATCGACAATACATAAAGGTAATAGTAACATATGATACTGTATGTGATGTAAAATTTAAAATATAGTATATCACTACCATGTATACATTATATACAGTACATAAATAATTAAAATACAACAATAGAAGTAAATTATGGTAAAAAGAATGAAATAATGATTGTACATTACATTACAGTATTATGTACGTAGTTTATATAGGAAAGTTTTGACATTATGTTCTACCCAATATGTCGGCAATTTTCAATGGTTCGACTTATGTCTATTTCGACTTACGACCGGTTGGTCGGAACCAAGCTTGGTCGTAAGTCGGATGGTAGGTGTATTTTCAAATATAACAAAAAAAAAGTAGATCAAAGTTTTTTTGCACATTTTCAAATGTAAAAAACAAAAAGATCTACTTTTTTTACATACTTTGAAATGTTGAAAAAACGTATATATACGTTTGGACCATTTACGGGTTAACGAGACAACCCCATCAATCCTGGCTTGAGTTTGCGAGGGAGAAGCAAACGGCATTCCTCAGATGGAATAGGGCCGTTCAATGTACTACGGTGGAGGATCTGGCTCAAATGATCTTGTATGAAAACTTCTTCAACCATGTACAGGAGAGGCTACACTCTTACCTAATCGGACATTCTACTTCTGCATTGACCAAAACAGCCTCTCTAGCCGATCGTTATGATGTTAAGTTACATTTGATCGATTCCAAGATTCTGAGTAAGTCGATGCCTCCCCAACGAAAACCAGATGATAGGAGGAAGAATACTCTGACCTTTCCCTTGGTGAGAAAGTCTTAATCCTTCATGGGGAAAAAATTTCCAAGTCAGGGCAGGGATGAAACTCCAAAAGCTATTAGATGGAACCAAGATCCATATTGTCAATATTGTAAGAAGATAGGGCGTCTGCAGAACACAATGTTTTAAGAGGAATAAAGACCAGAAGGACTACGGAAGAACATATCCCACTCAAATGATTACGTACTCGACTGGTGATAGCCAAAAACCTAGTGAGGTGAGGTTGACTTCTCCTTCCAAGAATCACCTGCGCCGATGGCTAGATATTGGAACTCTGGCGGATCTCCTGAAGAAGGCAATGGCTCCTTAATATTCAAAAGGACAAGTTGGGTTAGATCTGAAAAGGTTAGTGGACATTAACACTTTTCGGGACACAGGTTCTTACATCACATTACTAAGAAAGGGAGTGTTACCTACAAGTGAGAATGATGTTTCCCAGTTGGAAGTTCTGTTAGAAGCCTATGGAGGCGCTCTAATCAAAGCTCCTTTGTGTAGAGTCTTTTTGAAAACTTCTTATTATAATGGATGAATCACAGTGGGATTATCCCCAGGGCCCTTTCCCATTGAGGATGTAGATTTATTAATAGGAAATGATATATTTCATAAAGGGATATGTCCCAAACCCATAGTGTTCCTTAACACTTTAGACGATAATTATGCTCTAGACGTTTCCAAGCAAGGAACGTCCTTATTCCCTCTTAATGTGATAACAAGGGCGATGTCTCATTCAGAGAAGGTTACCCCTTCACCCAATAGAAATGATATGCTTATAGGATTATTATTTAGTGATATGAATCGACCTGACACCTCCAAGTTGTATCCTGTCACGAAAGTACCTAATATAAATTCTCCTCAGGCCAGAAACTGAGGAAAAGAGGACTTGATCCAGGCATAAATGGATGATCCTGAGTTAGAAACTTGTAGAAGAACGGCGGTACCCGAGGAACTGATTAAGGTAAAAGAAAACTGTTATTTTGTTGACAGTTCAGGTATCCTGAAAAAGAAAGTGGTCATCAAGAGATTGAATTTACACAGAGACCTAATTGTGTTACCTAAAGCATTCCGTGACCTAGTTCTTGAATTTGCTCATGGCAGTACCCAAGGTGGGCACCTAGGCATTAAAAAGACTGGGAAAAATCAAGAAGTACTTTTGTTGGCCAAAAATGTATGACACCATAGCAAAGTACAGTAAGGCCCCGCTTTACGGCGTTTCACCTTACAGCGTTCCGCTAATACGGCGATGTCAAATTATGACCAAAATTTGCTATACGGCAAGCTGTCTTTTAAATATGGCACCCCTCACCCGGTTTGTTTACATTTTCCGTGATCACATCTATTATGTCAGGAAACTTTCCAAAATTTCAAGTGTTTTAAAGTTACTGCATATTTTACATGTACTCTGATAATTGTACTTATGTGTACCTGTACCTAAATATACTTACACACTGTGCTGGTGTGCAGGTACACATTAAAATCGCTAAGTCTCTCTCTACTCATGACGCCAATACTACATAATAATAATCACTCTTGGGCACACTAAATGTCTTATTTTACATCAGTAAAGGCATTTTCATTAATCCATCTATGATATTTTCCTCAAAATTATATATGAAACCCATTACATAGCATATAAACATGATACATACACTCAGGATAAAAATTGATGTAAATATGAGATTTGTTTACAAAGCAGCTGTGTAGGTAGTGTCGGAAGAATTACGTTTATAAAATTGCTCACGAACAGTGTCCAGAATATCTTGCTGTCAATTTTGTCAAGGTTGGGAACCAAAGCAATCATAGTACTAAGGGGAGAGAGCACAACTTTGTAGTACCCACAGTTAGTGGCCAGGCTTCAAACACCTTTTATTGTACAGCAATAAAGGAATGGAACAGACTACCCGCACATGTCAAAGCCAGTCATAGCATGAACCAGTTCAAGAAGACTGCCAAAAAGTGTCTGATGAATGAAGCTACAGAAAGGGAGGGGAATGATTTTCTATTTTTTAGCTAACATACGTGTAAATTTTACCTTATTCCTAGTAATGACCCTCGTATTGTAGATAGTCTTAATGACCCTCGTGTAGTAGATAGTCTTTTTAGTATGATAATAAGATGTTATCTTCATTGTAGAATAATAAGAAAATATTATGACCTTTATATTATAATAATAAGGTAAAAGGACCCCAATGGAAATAAGTCACTCTGTCTGACTTTTTTGGGTTATCCTAGGTTCTCTACACATATGCTGCTATGTATGATAATTCTATGTAACTGTATTGTGTATACCTGAATAAATTTACTTACTTACTTACTTACGTTTTCTCTAGTCAAACACTGGGGGGTAACTGTAGAAAAATATTCTTTTCGTATGCCTTTACTGTATTTGTAGCAATTCACGACCCTTGTGGGTTTAGTGCTTTTTATAATAAATAATAATAATAATAATAATTATTATTATTGTTAATATTAATAATAATAATAATAAGAATAATAATATTATTATTATTATAATTATTATTAATATTAATAATAAAAATAATAATAATAATAATAATAATATTATTATTATTATTCGACACCATGCCTAACCCTTCTAGGGTAGGGTAGGTGCCTGAGCCCGAGCCTTTAGCTCATAAGACTGTCATTCCCATTTGCCCCCTTGGGGTGGGGATGGCAGACCAGAGAGGCCTAGCTTGTGGCTAGGCCTGGGGACAGTTGGTCCCAAAGATGAGGAGGTACTTGTGCCTCCTCCCATGGGAGACTTAGGTCTCAGACACTCCCTAAAGAGGGAGCCAAGGCTGGGCCACCGCTTGGACAAGGCCCGGGCCGGGAGAATACCGGCTAATCTTTAACTAACTAACTAATTATTATTATTATTATTATTCACTCTAAAAATAGTGTGTTGCTGTTTGTTTATTCTGAACTAACTTGTACACAATGTAAGAGTATTTGTATTGTGAGGTAATTATTATTATAATAAAAAAATATTGAGGTAAATGTTTTACAAACTCTTAAAAATGCACGCGAATGAACTAAAAGTAGACACATATTAATATGCATTTATTTCGCCTTACCAAGTGATCGTCCACTACCTGTTCAGTTTGTGTTCTTACATTGTCTCAACTCTGTATCTCGTTCTCTCGTTTACTCTTTCGTTAACTAGTTGGCTTTCATTGACGATGGCGTCTAAGGTTAGCTGTGATAAAAAGAGAAGTTGTAAGCCTCTTGCTTTGAGTGCCAAGTTAGAGGATGATGGTGTGCCTTTCTGATTTTATTTAATAAACGCCCTGCCACTCACCTCTCACACATTAATATTAATATTTTAAGGTAAGTAATAAGTGTACTCTGTGTGTATCATTCCTTTTGTGTTTTTAATGCCTATTTCTATTGCTAACTTAATATAAGTTAGTGTAAACTTGTTGTCTGGCATTTACTGCATATTTTATATGCTCTGATAATAATACTTGTGGAGCCGGGTGGAGGGACAACATTACGTTTTCTCTGCTCAGCCATCAGAGAAAACGTGTATGAATCTGCGTTTGGCCCAGCCACTACCCCACTTCTCTTTTGTTTACAATTTTCGGCATGAATTATTTATTACTTCTTCCTTCGTTTATGATGGCATCTAAAGGTAGTTGTTAGAAATTATTAAATTCATTGAACAAGGCATGTCGATGTTAATAATATGGCTCTGGGCCACAGTGTAGATAGCCAGTAGGTATAGCCCAGGCTACACCTACCAGCTACCTACACTGACTTTATACAAATAAATACTACTCACCTTTCTTCCTATATTAAGACTACACATATTTTAAGGTAAATAATGAGTGTACTGTATATGCATTTTACCTCTCTGGGATGTTTTAAATATCGTATATTAAGTATGAGACAGGGAGCCAGTGCTACCTACACCTGGGCTACCTGGACCTGACTTCCTACAAATAAGTACTACTCACCTCTCTCCCTACATTAGGATTACAAATACTTTAAGATAAGTAATGAATTTACTGTGACTGTATTTTACTTTGTGTGTTTTTAATGCCTAGTTCTATTACTAACTTAATATAATTTAGTGTAAACTTGTTGTCTGGCATTTATATGCATTTATAAATGGAAAAAATGGAGTTCTGCCTTTCGGCGATGTCTGCTTTCCGGCGACAGCCTGGAACCTAACCCGCAGTATTAGTGGGGACCTACTGTATGTAGAAGAGTGTCATGTATGTCAAGTTGCCGGTAAAACCGCCCATGTCCCCAGGCCCATTCCTTTAATCCCGATTCCTGTGTCTAGAGAACCCTTTTCATACCTCATAATAGACTGTGTGGGCCCTTTGCCCAAGACTAGACAAGGCAGCCAATATCTTTTCGCAATAATGGATACAGTCACCCGGTATCCCGAGGCTATCCCTCTGCGAAAAATCACGGCCCGTGTGTTGGTTCGATCCCTGGTAAAGTTCTTTGCCCAGGTGGGCATTCCCCAAGAGATCCAGTCGGACCAGGGTAGCAATTTCACATCGAAAATATTTAAAGAAGCCTTGTCTGATCTAGGAGTGAACTCAGTGTACTCCACTAGTTATCGCCCACAGTCTCAAGGGGCGCTGGAAAGGTTTCACCAGACCTTGAAATCAATGTTATGTGCCTTCTGTGAACAGACCACAAAAGACTGGGATGAAGGTATACCCTTTTTATTATTTGCCATTAGGGAAAGCGAGCAGGAGAGTACCGGTTTTTCTCCTTTCAAAATTATCTATGGACATGAGGTTCGCAGCCTGATGGCAGTACCTGGACAGGACAGACTGAGCCTACATTAAAATCATCCATAGTGGCAATGAGAGAGCTGTTAGCTCTCTCTAGGGAATTTGCCATTAAAAATCTAGGACAGGCTCAAGTCAAAATGAAACATTTATATGACCAACGTACAAAGCCTCGATAATTTGAACCTAAAGACCTAGTGTTGATACAAAGATTGACTCCTGGGCATTCATTATTACCTCGTTATTTAGGTCCATATGAGGTAGTGAAGAAAGAGAATGATGTCAACTACATAATTCGGATCCCTGGCAAAAGAAAATCACTCAAAGGATTCCATATTAACCAGCTAAAGGTGTATAGAGGAAGCTTTATGGTTATGCCAATTTCAACATCTCCCATAGAGATGAAACCCTTAGACGAAGAAGTCCCCAGAGAAAAGGAGATCCGTCTCAAGAATTCGGAAACAGTAGAAAATCTCGAACAGTTCTTAGACAATCTAGGGCCAAAAAAGAAAATGCAAGTTAAAGAACTAATAAGGAAATATAGTTCTTTGTTTGAGGACATACCCAAGAAGTGTGCATTAGGAGAACATGACGTGGATGTCGGGGAGTCTCGACCAATAAAACAACCCCCCTACAGAGTTAGTCCAGCGAAACACCAAATAATGAGAGATGAAATATCTTTCCTGGTGGAACATGGACTGATTGAAAAGAGCAAGAGTCCTTGGGCATCCCCTTGTATATTAGTCCCCAAACCAGATGGCAGTCATCGAATGTGTATGGATTACCGAAAAACAAATGCAGTCACTCGTCTCGTCTTCGTTGTGAAAGATGGGTTATTCAATTATACGGTTACACCTTTTGGATTATGCAATGCGGCTGCTACTTTCCAGCATTCATAAGACGCTGGAAAGTAGCAGCCGCATTGCATAATCCAAGGAGTGGCCGTATACTAGACAACAAGGAGTGGCCGTATACTTAGACAACTTGGTTGTTTTTATCGATAATTGGCTTGATCATTTGGTTAGACTGGAAGTACTTTTCAAGGCTTTATCAAGTAAAAATTTCACCATCAATCTAGCCAAATGCGTTTTTGGTCAGGCCAAGGTACGTTATCTAGGCTTAGAAATAGGACAAGGCACAGTGGCCCCGATTCAAGTGAAAATCCAAGCCATCTCGGATTTTCCTTCTCCCTCAGACTGGAAAGGAATTCAGTGCTTTTTAGGAATAACAGGATACTACAGGAGATTCTGTCCCAATTATGCCTAGGTTGCTGCCCCTCTGACAAAACTTACTAGTTCAAGAGTGAGTTTTAAGTGGACCCAAGATTGTGATGAAGCTTTTTGAAGATTGAAGCGTCTTCTCTCCTTGGCTCCTATCCTACAAAGTCCCAACCTTGAGAAACCATTTACCTTACACATAGATGCTAGCAGTTATGCTCTAGGAGCCGTGTTGCTTCAAAATTCTACCAATAATGACATTCTTCACCCTATTTGTTATTTTTCCTCTAAACTACGCCCCCATCAACTTAATTATTCTACTGTAGAGAAAGAGGCTTTAGCCCTTGTGGTGACTTTAGAACATTTTGAAGTGTACCTGAGCTCTTCACCCCATAAAATTTCTGTATATTCTGACCATAACCCACCTACATTTATTAATGCCATGAAATCTAAAAATCTCATGATATTAAGATGGACACTTAGAATTCAACCCTATGCTATTGAAATTTCACATATAAAAGGTCTGGATAATGTAATGGCTGATGCTCTGTCCAACTCCTAAGATATGTTTCTATTTTGTTGTTGTGTTATTAATAATGTTCTCTTTTGGTCCAGATGAAGTGAGACGAAAATATCTTCACGAGGTCTTCGGGACATGTGAGCGGGAATGAAGATTTTCTGTATGAAGTTCTGCAGTTACTTCATCTCCAGGCACTCCCGAAAGGCCCTTCGTGGCAAGAATTTAAGCACAGACCCCACTCTTGGAGGGTGGGGGTGTTATGATGTATCATTATTTTTCTTTTCTTTTTCATCTATATAATACTACCTTGCTAGCTGCTGTGGTAATAGTTAAATCGAAGCCGCTAGATCATCGTAGTATTATCGTATTCATCCTTTATCATGTTGATATGGTTAATTGGGTAAGCTCAACCTAGTCAGAGAGTTGGGTTAAGTGACGTCATAATTTGGCGGCTTCTGGTCTCCTGAGGTTACTTACCATTCACGAGGCTTGTCCTTAGCAGTCACTCACCAGCAAGCTCTGAGGACAGGTCTTCTCTACATAGTCTCTGCCTCGCCTACCCTGTGTTTGGAGAAGCCGGTCCAACTCATCGTTTCAAAGATTGGCTTACTGTGTTTGCATATACATATATATTTACTAGGCAAAGACTTGCTGGGAATTGAAGTCTTCTCAGATACAGTAGGGTCCCACTTATATGGTGGGTTTGGTTCCAGGCTGTCACCAGAAAGCAGACATCACCGGAAGGCAGAATGCCATTTTTTCTATATATAAATGAATATAAATGCCAGACAACAAAGTAAAATACATTCACAGTACATTCATTACTTATCTTAAAGTATTTGTAATCTTAATGTAGGGAGAGAGGTGAGTAGTACTTATTTGTAGGAAGTCAGGTGCAGGTAGCCCAGGTATAGGTAGCACTGGCTCCCCGTCTCATACTTAATATACGATATTTAAAACATTCCAGAGAGGTAAAATAAACATACAGTACACTCATTATTTACCTTAAAATATGTGTAGTCTTAACCCTTTCAAGGTCCGTCCCGTAGATCTACGGCTTTACGTTCAGGGTCCAAACCGTAGATCTACGTCATGAGCTCAGCTCACTCTGATAAACTGTGAGTGGTAAATTTGGGCCTAGATATGAGAGAATACATCTATGTGGTATGTGTGCACCACATAAAACAAATCCTGCAGCACACTGTGTATAATGAGAGAAAAAACTGAGACTGTGATTTTCGATTAAAACAGCGACTTTGCAGCGTTTTTTCGTATGTTTTTTATAGTTGTATTTGCGATTTCTTGGTCTCATTTGATAGAATGGAACACATATTACAGAAATAGAGATAATTTTGATTGGTTTTAGCACTGGAAATGGCTTGAAACTGAGCTCAAATTGGCGGAAATGTTAAATTTTTGCCGATGTTCAAGAGTAAACAAACGACCTCACACATCTAATACACGCCAGCTGGTGGGTATAATATGCATTCACAAATGTGGTGATGATATTTATACAATTATTACAATATTGCATAACAGTAAATCTTCTATTTTTTTTGTGTGAATAAAAATTCATTATGTGAATAAAAAATCAAAATGGAATTTATTTGTAAAGCCTCAAAACATAGTTAATGAACAGAGGAAATGTTAGTTTAGTGCCAGGAATACCTACATTGTTTATTCTGGACCCCATTTTGAAATTGGAATATTTTGAACTTTGTGTTAAATTGGCCAAATTACCAATTTCCGGTCACTTTATTTTGTAGTTGAAACAGTTGACTTGGCGATTTCTTGTGCTCAATCGATAGAATAGAAGTAATGCTAGTGAAATAGCTAAGAATTTGGTCGACTGGAACAATGTAATTGGCCTAAAATGGGAGTCAAAGTCGGCAAAATCGCCGATTCGTAAATATCGCTGACACATCAAAATTCACAAGAGCATAATTTCGTCAATTTTCCATCAAATTTCATACTTTTTGTTTTATTACATTCACAAAAAGATTCTCTACCATTTTATAAGAAAAAATAACAATTTTTTTTTTTTGAAAATTCTTGGACACTGGGGCACCACTTCAGATTTTGGCCTTGGACCCTGAAAGGGTTAATATAGGAAGAGAGGTGAGTAGTATTTATTTGTAGGAAGTCAGTGTAGGTAGCTGGTAGGTGTAGCCCACCTGGGCTACACCTACCGGCTACCTACACTGTGGCCCAGAGCCATATTATTAACATCGACATACCTTGTTCACTGAATTTAATCATTTCTAACATCTACCTTTTGATGCCATCATAAACGAAGGGAGAAGTAATGAATAATTCATGCCAAAAATTGTTAACAAAAGAGAAGTGGGGAAGTGGCTAGGCCAAACACAGATTCATACACATTTTCTCTGATGGCTGAGCAGAGAAAACGTAATGTTGTCCCTCCACCCGGCTACCACACAGCTCTACAAGTATTATTATCAGAGCACATATAAAATATGCAATAAATGCCATACAACAAGCTTACACTAACTTATATTAAGGTAGCAATATTATTATTATTATAATCAAGGGGAAGCGCTAAACCCGTATGATTATACAGCACCTGGGGGGGATGTGGAAGGTATTCAGGCTTAATTTTGGGAACTGGAGCACAGATCCAGTTCCCTGAATCAAGAGCCCCTCATCAACATCAAAGTTAGCAATAGAACTAGGCATTAAAAACACAATAAAAGGTAAGATACACACAGAGTACACTTATTACTTACCTTAAAATATTAATATTAATGTGTGAGAGGTGAGTGGCAGTGTGTTTATTAAATAAAATCAGAAAGGCACACCATCATCCTCTAACTTGGCACTTAAAGCAAGAGGCTTACAACTTCTCTTTTTATCACAGCTAACCTTAGACGCCATCGTCAATGAAAGCCAACTAGTTAACGAAAGAGTAAACGAGAGAACGAGATACAGAGTTGAGACAATGTAAGAACACAAACTGAACAGGTAGTGGACGATCACTTGGTCAGGCGAAATAAATGCATATTAATATGTGTCTACTTTTAGTTCATTCGCGTGCATTTTTTAAGAGTTTGTAAAACATTTACCTCAATATTTTTTTATTATAATAATAATTACCTCACAATACACTCTTATATTGTGTACAAGTTAGTACAGAATAAACAAACAGCAACACACCATTTTTAGAGTGAATGAAGATAATAATAATAATAATAATAATAATAATAATAATAATAATAATAATAATAATAATAATATTATTATTATTATTATTATTATTATTATTATTATTATTATTATTATTATTATTATTATTATTATTATTATTATTATTATTATTATTATTATTATTATTATTATTATTATTATAAAAAGCACTAAACCCACAAGGGTCGTGAATTGCTATATATATAGAGTAAAGGCATGTGAAAAGAATATTTTTCTACAGTTATCCTCCAGTTTGACTAGAGAAAACGTAATTCTTCCTGACACTACCTACACAGCTGCTTTGTAAACATCTCATATTTACGTCAATTTTCATTCTGTGAGTGTATATATCATGTTTATATGTTATGTAGTGGGTTTCATATATTATTTTGAGGAAAATATCATACATAGATTAATGAAAATGCCTATAATAATGTAAAATAAGACATTTAGTGTGCCCAAGAGAGATTATTATTACACTGTTCCAATCAATTTGTCTAAAGTTAAAATCTCCCATTAACACAGCATTTTCACATCTAGACGCTTTATGAATTTCGTCCCATAACAGCTTACTGCACTCAAGGTTTGGGGGTCTATTAATTTGTCACAACCCTCGAGAAACTGTAGCCAAACAGATTCTGTGTCTGACGTTTCTAATCTTATATTGTGTCTGACACATACATCACCACTCCACCACCCTTCCTGTTGACCCTATCAGTGTGGAATAGTTTATAACCCTGTGCGTTGCCTTCAGAAGGCATTTCTCTATCTTTCAGGTTGAACCAGGTCTCTGTTATAGCAATAATATCAATGTTACTTGCACCTGCAAGTAATCTTAGCTCATCTATCTTATTTCTTAGACTCCTACTACTTGTATAGTTAACCTTAACCCTTTCAGGGTCTGTGCCATAGATCTATAGCTTTACGTTGGGTGTCCAAACCGTAGATTTATGCCATGAGCTCAGCTCACTCTTATAAGCTGTGAGTGGTAAATTTGGACCTTGATATGAGAGAATATATCTATGTTGTATGTGTGCTCCACATAAAAAAAATCCTGCAGCACACAGTGCATAATGAGAGAAAAAAACAGATCGTAATTTTTTATTAAAACAGCAACTTTACAGTGTATTTTCGTATGTTTTTTTTAGTTGTATTTGCGATTTCTTGATCTCATTTGATAGAATGGAAGATATATTACAGAAATAAAGATGATTTTACTGGTTTAATAATGAAAATGGCTTGAAAGTGAGCTCAAAGTACTGGAAATGTTAAATTTTTGCCACTGTTCAAGAGTAAACAAATGACCTCGCATGTCTAATACATGCCAGCTGGTGCATCTAATATACGTTCACAAATGTTTACCTGGAGTTTACCTGGAGAGAGTTCCGGGGGTCAATGCCCCTGCGGCCCTGTCTGTGACCACTCCTCCTGGTGGATCAGAGCCTGATCAACCAGGCTGTTACTGCTGGTTGCACGCCAACATACGAGCCACAGCCCGGCTGATCAGGAACCGACTTTAGGTGCTTGTCCAGTGCCAGCTTGAAGACTGCCAGGGGTCTGTTGGTAATCCCCCTTGTGCTGATATTATTTGTACAATTATTACAATATTGCATGAGAGTAAATCTTTTATTTTATGGTTTGAATAAAATTCATTATATGAAATCAAAATCAAAATGGAATTCATTTGTAAAGCCTGAAAATGT
The DNA here is from genome assembly GCF_038502225.1 of Cherax quadricarinatus. NCBI lineage: Eukaryota > Metazoa > Arthropoda > Malacostraca > Decapoda > Parastacidae > Cherax > Cherax quadricarinatus. Next base: position 126,059 of record NW_027195823.1, read on the forward strand.
AACTAATGAACAGAGGAAATGTTAGTGTAGTGCCAGGAATGCCTGTGCAAACTCCCTTCCTGTAAGCTTTTTCACCCTGAAATGTGTACCTCTTCAGTACAGGAAAGACTGTGCTATAACTTAAATTGCCAGGCATACCATCTAAAGGGGACAAAATGATACAAAACATCCAGGCCATGGGAAAACCTGGGTAGCCACAGCCACTCAAGAGGGAGAGGTTTATTAGAGCCAGGAAGGAAAAAAAACTGGCAGGAAATGGCAGAAATCGTACACCAAATCCAGTCATTCCTGGAGTGGAACCACAGTCGATGGCCTCCACTCCAAACCAACAGATACAGATACTAATGCCGGAAAAAAAATCCCCCCCCAGTACCAACAATACCACCAGTCCGATAACATTCTTCTTTGCAAATATACAGGGTCTAAAGCCAGCAATAAACAACAAAATACCTTTCATCCGTGGACTGCTTGCAGAGGCAAAGGCAATGTTCGCGGCTTTCACTGAGACCCACATAAAGGATCACTTGGACAACGAAATATGGATCCCAGGTTACAACCTATACAGATGTGACAGAGTGAACAGGCAAAAGGGGGGGGTTGGCCTGTACATTGCAGAGTCACTTGTTTGCACAGAACTGCTTAATGCCTCAAATGACGTAGTGGAAGTTTTAGCAGTAAAGGTCGAGAACCAAAACCTAGTCATTGTGGTAGTCTACAAGCCTCCGGATGCAACATCCCAGCAATTCCAGGAACAGCTGTTAAAAATTGACCACTGTCTGGAAAATCTTCCAGCTCCTGCACCCAACATCTTGCTCCTGGGGGATTTCAACTTAAGGCACCTAAAATGGAGGAATATAGCAAATAATATTGTTGCAGTAATAACACCAGGAGGCAGCTCTGATGAAAACTCACACTCACACGAGCTTTTAAATCTCTGCACAAAATTCAATTTAAACCAGCAAATAATAGAGCCTACTAGACTGGAGAATACACTAGACCTCATCTTCACTAACAATGATGATCTGATAAGAAATGTCACCATATCAAAAACAATATACTCAGATCACAACATAATTGAGGTTCAGACATGTATGCGAGGAGCCCCAGACCGACAAAATGAGACTAGTCACGAGGGAGCATTCACCAAATTCAACTTCAATAACAAAAACATAAAGTGGGACCAAGTAAACCAAGTCCTAACCGATATAAGCTGGGAAGATATACTAAGCAACACAGACCCAAACTTATGCCTAGAACAGATTAACTCGGTGGCACTCGATGTATGCACAAGGCTTATTCCTCTAAGAAAAAGGAGGAGTAGATGTAAAATAGAAAGAGACAGGCGCTCCCTTTACAGGCGACGGAAAAGAATAACAGAGCGGCTAAAAGAGGTCAATATATCAGAAATGCTCAGGGAGACACTGGTCAGAGAAATAGCAAGCATCGAACTTAAGCTAAAAGAATCCTTTAGGAGTCAGGAATCGCGGGAAGAACTAAAAGCCATAAATGAAATCGAAAGAAACCCAAAGTATTTCTTCTCCTATGCCAAATCAAAATCGAGAACAACGTCCAGTATTGGGCCCCTACTTAAACAAGATGGGTCCTACACAGATGACAGCAAGGAAATGAGTGAGTTACTAAAGTCCCAATATGACTCAGTTTTTAGCAAGCCGCTAACCAGACTGAGAGTCGAAGATCAAAATGAATTTTTTATGAGAGAGCCACAAAATTTGATTAACACAAGCCTATCCGATGTTATCCTGACGCCAAATGACTTCGAACAGGCGATAAATGACATGCCCATGCACTCTGCCCCAGGGCCAGACTCATGGAACTCTGTGTTCATCAAGAACTGCAAGAAGCCCCTATCACGAGCCTTTTCCATCCTATGGAGAGGGAGCATGGACACGGGGGTCGTCCCTCAGTTACTAAAAACAACAGACATAGCCCCACTCCACAAAGGGGGCAGTAAAGCAACAGCAAAGAACTACAGACCAATAGCACTAACATCCCATATCATAAAAATCTTTGAAAGGGTCCTAAGAAGCAAGATCACCACCCATCTAGAAACCCATCAGTTACACAACCCAGGGCAACATGGGTTTAGAACAGGTCGCTCCTGTCTGTCTCAACTACTGGATCACTACGACAAGGTCCTAAATGCACTAGAAGACAAAAAGAATGCAGATGTAATATATACAGACTTTGCAAAAGCCTTCGACAAGTGTGACCATGGCGTAATAGCGCACAAAATGCGCGCTAAAGGAAAAACAGGAAAAGTTGGTCGATGGATCTATAATTTCCTCACTAACAGAACACAGAGAGTAGTCGTCAACAGAGTAAAGTCCGAGGCAGCTACGGTGAAAAGCTCTGTTCCACAAGGCACAGTACTAGCTCCCATCTTGTTCCTCATCCTCATATCCGACATAGACAAGGATGTCAGCCACAGCACCGTGTCTTCCTTTGCAGATGACACCCGAATCTGCATGACAGTGTCTTCCATTGCAGACACTGCAAGGCTCCAGGCGGACATCAACCAAATCTTTCAGTGGGCTGCAGAAAACAATATGAAGTTCAACGATGAGAAATTTCAATTACTCAGATATGGTAAACATGAGGAAATTAAATCTTCATCAGAGTACAAAACAAATTCTGGCCACAAAATAGAGCGAAACACCAACGTCAAAGACCTGGGAGTGATTATGTCGGAGGATCTCACCTTCAAGGACCATAACATTGTATCAATCGCATCTGCTAGAAAAATGACAGGATGGATAATGAGAACCTTCAAAACTAGGGAGGCCAAGCCCATGATGACACTCTTCAGGTCACTTGTTCTATCTAGGCTGGAATATTGCTGCACTCTAACAGCACCTTTCAAGGCAGGTGAAATTGCCGACCTAGAAAATGTACAGAGAACTTTCACGGCGCGCATAACGGAGATAAAACACCTCAATTACTGGGAGCGCTTGAGGTTTCTAAACCTGTATTCCCTGGAACGCAGGAGGGAGAGATACATGATTATATACACCTGGAAAATCCTAGAGGGACTAGTACCGAACTTGCACACGAAAATCACTCACTACGAAAGCAAAAGACTTGGCAGACGATGCACCATCCCCCCAATGAAAAGCAGGGGTGTCACTAGCACGTTAAGAGACCATACAATAAGTGTCAGGGGCCCGAGACTGTTCAACTGCCTCCCAGCACACATAAGGGGGATTACCAACAGACCCCTGGCAGTCTTCAAGCTGGCACTGGACAAGCACCTAAAGTCAGTTCCTGATCAGCCGGGCTGTGGCTCGTACGTTGGTTTGCGTGCAGCCAGCAGCAACAGCCTGGTTGATCAGGCGCTGATCCACCAGGAGGCCTGGTCACAGACCGGGCCGCGGGGGCGTTGACCCCCGAAACTCTCTCCAGGTAAACTCCAGGTAAACTGTGTATTGCTGGGTGTTACAAAAAACGCGATTCTAAAAGCTTAGAGATCTCCAGTGAATACTAGAAAGGACTGCCCTTCTAGCATCCAGCCTGTTACTGGGTTTTCGTAACAATTAGTCAGTATCCTGGTCAAATTATCCATTAGAATTCAATATGATTCAATAGTGCTTTAGGATTACAACTGGTAGGCTACTAACTAGAGAAATTAAAATTTAATAAATTTATTAAGTCTAGAGGTATATTATCAAATTAAATTAAATTAAATTAATCACAGTAATCAAAATAATATCACTTCTATCGAGTACAATATTATTGTCCTGAAAGCACATATCACATTTATAATTCTTAAGTACCATCTGGTACATTAACATTTAATAAGATATTACAAATATGTACAAGTAAGTTTGTGTGTATGTGTGTAAGTGCTCTAAGTAGTTCGCTATGTCTCACGACTCAACTAGACTTAAACAAGTGACTGACATAGTCCTCGAATAAACTAACTTCTTGACCAACTGGCAATCAGAACAGTCTGCTTGGACAATAAAAAGAATGCTAAGCCCAATAGCAATATAACAAGCAACTGCGACACAGAATCAGGAACAAGGAGATAATATAACGACACTAAGTAGGGACCATCAGCAGATCCTCCACAAAAGTCACAAAACTCCCATGCTTACACAGAATCTGAAAGTTCCAGCATTAGAAAACTCCTGATCAACGACAGTACACAGATACCAGTACAAGTTAGGTCAGAAGCTACAGCTCAGGACCTGAGTTACTCAGAGTGTCTATGTGACACACAACCTCAGTACAACGTCGAAAATCACTGTCTATACAATGTTCTTTGAACAGAGTTCTACAGAACTAACAAGAATAATGAGACAGACAATCTGTCCAACCACCAAGAGAGTCTAGATCAGACTGAATACTTCATGCGAGGTGACGACACCCCCCCCCCTTCGATCACGTGATAGCTCCGTGGACAGGTGTCGCCCAGCAAGAAGCCAGCAGTCTAACGAGCCACAAGCAATAACTACAGTAGTTAGACAATCAAGACTTGAACTGAGCACATAATATATTACATCCTACCTAACCACATAACTAAGTCAAATAATATTATAAAGCAATATAAGCAATATAAAATTACATGAAAAGATAATAATTATATATATACATAATAATCATTGCAACCCATTCAGGGGTTGCAACACTGGGCATCACCAAGGTTTCAGTATTGATTGTGCATCATCAGGTTACGTGTATTATTGGGAAGCATCATGGTCCCAGTATTGCTGGGTATCACCAAGGTTTCAGTATTGATTATGCATCATCAGGGTTACGTGTATTATTGGGAAGCATCAGGGTCCCAGTATTGCTGGGCATCACCAAGGTTCCAGTATTGATTGTGCATCATCGGGTTATGTGTATTATTGGGAAGCATCAGGGTCCCAGTATTGCTGGGCATCACCAAGGTGCCAGTATTGCTGGGCATCACCAAGGTGCCAGTATTGATTGTGCATCATCAGGTTACGTGTATTATTGGGAAGCATCAGGGTCCCTGTATTGCTGGGCATCACCAAGGTTCCAGTATTGATTGTGCATCATCAGGTTACGCGTATTATTGGGAAGCATCAGGGTCCCTGTATTGCTGGGCAGCCA
>NW_027195824.1:0-50000 GCF_038502225.1 Cherax quadricarinatus
TTAATGAGTCAGTGGAAAGGTGGACATCATCAGCAGTAGTTATAACTACTATTATATGTGTTTATTCATTAAATAATTCCACCATTATACCTCCTACAATATCCCTTGGAAAAGATACATAAACAAAATAAATCAAAAACTTTCTACTGGTGATCAGTGAAGGTATCGGTACTTTCTTGAAACCAAAAATGGAAGACGGGAAATTAGTTTTGAGTTTTACCTGGTGATCTTAACACCAGGGGTAGATATGTCCTTGTCACCAGTAAACATTTATGCCTCTCCCTGTCAGGTGTTGTCCTGTAAATATACTCATGGCACCAGTTAACATTTATGTCTCTCCCTGTCAGGTGTTGTCCTTTAAATATACTCATGGCACCAGTTAACATTTATGTCTCTCCCTGTCAGGTGTTGTCCTGTAAATATATTCATGGCACCAGTTAACATTTATGTCTCTCCCTGTCAGGTGTTGTCCTGTAAATATACTCATGGCACCAGTTAACATTTATGTCTCTCCCTGTCAGGTGTTGTCCTGTAAATATACTCATGGCACCAGTTAACATTTATGTCTCTCCCTGTCAGGTGTTGTCCTGTAAATATACTCATGGCACCAGTTAACATTTATGTCTCTTCCTGTCAGGTGTTGTCCTGTAAATATACTCATGTCACCAGTTAACATTTATGTCTCTCCCTGTCAGGTGTTGTCCTGTAAATATACTCATGGCACCAGTTAACATTTATGTCTCTCCCTGTCAGGTGTTGTCCTGTAAATATACTCATGGCACCAGTTAACATTTATGTCTCTCCCTGTCAGGTGTTGTCCTGTAAATATACTCATGGCACCAGTTAACATTTATGTCTCTCCCTGTCAGGTGTTGTCCTGTAAATATACTCATGGCACCAGTTAACATTTATGTCTCTTCCTGTCAGGTGTTGTCCTGTAAATATACTCATGTCACCAGTTAACATTTATGTCTCTCCCTGTCAGGTGTTGTCCTGTAAATATACTCATGGCACCAGTTAACATTTATGTCTCTCCCTGTCAGGTGTTGTCCTGTAAATATACTCATGGCACCAGTTAACATTTATGTCTCTCCCTGTCAGGTGTTGTCCTGTAAATATACTCATGGCACCAGTTAACATTTATGTCTCTCCCTGTCAGGTGTTGTCCTGTAAATATACTCATGGCACCAGTTAACATTTATGTCTCTTCCTGTCAGGTGTTGTCCTGTAAATATACTCATGTCACCAGTTAACATTTATGTCTCTCCCTGTCAGGTGTTGTCCTGTAAATATACTCATGGCACCAGTTAACATTTATGTCTCTCCCTGTCAGGTGTTGTCCTGTAAATATACTCATGTCACCAGTTAACATTTATGTCTCTCCCTGTCAGGTGTTGTCCTGTAAATATACTCATGTCACCAGTTAACATTTATGTCTCTCCCTGTCAGGTGTTGTCCTGTAAATATACTCATGGCACCAGTTAACATTTGCGATACTTCAATACTTCACAGGTATTATTGTTATTCAACATTAACATTTATCCTGGCCTCTTTACATATATATATACATATTTACTTACTTTTATCTCAAATTTCCCTGCCTCTGACAGTAATCAAATATCAGTGTTTACCTGGAGTTTACTTGGAGATAGTTCCGGGGGTCATCGCCCTCGCTGGCCGGTCTGTGACCAGGCCTCCTGGTAGATCAGAGCCTGAACAACCAGGCTGTTACTGCTGGCTGCACGCAATCCAACGTACGAGCCACAGCTCGGCTGGTCAGGTACCGACTTTAGATGCTTGTCCAGTGCCTGCTTGAAGACAGCCAGGGGTCTATTGGTAATCCCCCTTATTATATGCTGGGAGGCAGTTGAACAGTCTCGGGCCCCTGACACGTTAATTGTCTCTTAACATGCTGGTGACACCCCTGCTTTTCATTGGGGGGATGTCGCATCGTCTGCCGAGTCTTTTGCTTTCGTTGTGAGTGATTTTCGGGTGTAAGTTCGGTACTAGTCCCTCTAGGATTTTTCAGGTGTATATAATCATGTATCTCTCCCGTCCGCGTTCCAGGGAGTACGGGTTCAGGAACTTCAAGCACTCCCAGTAATTGAGGTGTTTTATCTCTGTTATGCGTGCCATGAAGGTTCTCTGTACATTTTCTAGGTCAGCAATTTCACCTGCCTTGTAAGGTGCTGTTAGTGTGCAGGAATATTCCAGCCTAGATAGAACAAGCGACCTGAAGAGTGTCATCATGGGCTTGGCATCCCTAGTTTTGAAGGTTCTCATTATCCATCCTGTCATTTTTCTAGCAGATGTGATTGATACAATGTTATGGTCCTTGAAGGTGAGATCCTCCGACACGATCACTCCCAGGTCTTTACGTTGGTTTTTCGCTCTATTTCGTGGAAGGAATTTGTTTTGTACTCTGAGGAAGTTTTAATTTCCTTATGTTTACCATCGAATCGAATCGAATGGAAGAAGATGACGAGAGCTGTCGTGAGATATGAAGGAAGAAGGATAAGGAAGGATGGAAATAACTGGAAAAGGATGGGAAGGAGGGGAAGAGGAGGAATCAAGGCAAGTGGCCCAACCACTTTGGGACATGTGGTACTGAAGTACTGTAGGCGTAGATGGAGAGGCTTGAATGATGTCGTTACTTGGCTCTCTAGGAGAGGATGGCGAAGGCAGCGGCAGGAGCTGAGAGTGTCAGTAGGCAGCAAGCAGGATGAATTAGTTATTCTCTTGATCCGGTTGTTAATGCTTTGAATTTTGTTCTAGAGAGTTGTGTCACACATATGGGAGAGCTGTAGAAGAGTTCGTTGGTTTGGAGTTGGTGGATTATCTGGTTGACGGTAGGGAATGGCTTTTCGTCGGTGGTGTACGTTGCAGTGTTGTCTTGGAGATGTTGGATGAGTTCTAGGCGAGTCATTGGGCTGGGGTATTGTGTCGTGGTGAAGAACATTAGTCCTTTGTGTTTAACCCACAGTGTTCCAGGTAATCGACGTGAGTGAGGTCGAGAAGGCGGTGGTGGAGTTGAGGAAGGTGGTGTTGATGGCGGAGGTAGGGTGTTGAGTGGTGTTGAAGGTGGAATTGAAGATTTGTTGTCATCTTCAATAGACGAATAGGAAGATGTTTCTGGTGGCAAGGCTTCTGATTGGTTGAATTCAATGAGGTGTGGTGGCGGTGGAGGCTTCTCATTGGACGTTGAAAGGTCCAATGTATATAGTTCTACTGTCTTCCTATTATGTCCTAGAATCTGTATTGATAAAGCCACTGGATGGCGAAACGTCTACTACAATAAAGATATCCAGATGTTGCACATGTGTCTTAACTTTCATATTGTCGGTATTTTATACCTTTCTTTGCACAACTTGTCAGACACTGCAACATCATGGAATCTTGGTTCAGAGGACATCTACAAGACCTTCTTCACGGCTGCTGCAACTAACCCATCTCTTTGGGAAGGACCTACTTCCACTGGGGAATCCCGCCTACCAGTGACTGACCTCGTCTGCTGCCCGTCCCATTCACTGACGCCTATAAAAAGCGCCAGTCTTCTTGCCTTTGCTCCAGACTCTCCTCCACCACGATGCTGTGAACACTAACTCCAAGGCCGAGGGACTGATTACCTCATCTTTTGTATATAGTTCTACTGTCTTCCTATTATGTCCTAGAATCTGTATTGATAAAGCCACTGGATGGCGAAACGTCTACTACAATAAAGATATCCAGATGTTGCACATGTGTCTTAACTTTCATATTGTCGGTATTTTATACCTTTCTTTGCACAACTTGTCAGACACTGCAACATCATGGAATCTTGGTTCAGAGGACATCTACAAGACCTTCTTCACGGCTGCTGCAACTAACCCATCTCTTTGGGAAGGACCTACTTCCACTGGGGAATCCCGCCTACCAGTGACTGACCTCGTCTGCTGCCCGTCCCATTCACTGACGCCTATAAAAAGCGCCAGTCTTCTTGCCTTTGCTCCAGACTCTCCTCCACCACGATGCTGTGAACACTAACTCCAAGGCCGAGGGACTGATTACCTCATCTTTTGTATATAGTTCTACTGTCTTCCTATTATGTCCTAGAATCTGTATTGATAAAGCCACTGGATGGCGAAACGTCTACTACAATAAAGATATCCAGATGTTGCACATGTGTCTTAACTTTCATATTGTCGGTATTTTATACCTTTCTTTGCACAACTTGTCAGACACTGCAACATCATGGAATCTTGGTTCAGAGGACATCTACAAGACCTTCTTCACGGCTGCTGCAACTAACCCATCTCTTTGGGAAGGACCTACTTCCACTGGGGAATCCCGCCTACCAGTGACTGACCTCGTCTGCTGCCCGTCCCATTCACTGACGCCTATAAAAAGCGCCAGTCTTCTTGCCTTTGCTCCAGACTCTCCTCCACCACGATGCTGTGAACACTAACTCCAAGGCCGAGGGACTGATTACCTCATCTTTTGTATATAGTTCTACTGTCTTCCTATTATGTCCTAGAATCTGTATTGATAAAGCCACTGGATGGCGAAACGTCTACTACAATAAAGATATCCAGATGTTGCACATGTGTCTTAACTTTCATATTGTCGGTATTTTATACCTTTCTTTGCACTCATTGGACGTTGTTGGAGTGACGTCACTTGTTGGTGGTGGTGATGGAGCTTCTGCAGCAGAGGTGGTGATTAAGTCTTTGGTGAATTTGAGAATTTCTTGAGGTGGAGATGCTGGAAATGTAAATGATGGCATGTTATTTAATGCAAATAACTCGTTGATGGTAGAGTTAAAGGATCCAGGTACAGCCATGTTCTGCATGTGAGCGTATAGTAGACAATAGTGGATCTTCGTTACATCACATGTTGGAGGAGTGATGGTGGTGGTGGTGGAGGCGGGTTGAGTAGTTGCTTGAAGTAATTTTGTAGTGTCTGCTTGCAACTTTGCAATTGCGGCAAACGTTGGTGTGTTGTTAGTAGGTTTTTTCTTTGCCGCATCTTGTGTTTTCTTCATAATATCCTTTCTAGTAGGACATTTTGCTGCCAGTGTATGGTGATCATTACTTTTGCAGTTTAAACACGCTGGTTGTGTTGGAGCAGCAGCGGTACAGGAACTGAAGGTGTGTCCCTCACTACCACATGTAGTGCACAACTTCTTGTCTTGGTGGTGTGAAGATAAGAATATCAGTTCCAGCAATGTTGGATGTAGTGGTATCTCTCAGCTTCTATGTAGGTGGGACTGATGTAGTAGTAGTAGACAGCAAGACCTTCGTTCAGAGCAGTGGCAGCCATGTTCACGTCGGTAAAGGTGACCTTGAGCATAGACGATGCATTCGGGATTTTGGTAATACTGTCAACAGTAGCCCAAGTATTTTGAGTTTCAATAGATGACTTAAGTTCAGCAATTGGTTGGGAAGTCAGAATCTTATCCAGTTTTTTCAGGAATGCTGATTTTCTTGCCCTGAGGGCAAGAGAAGATGTAACAGTAAATCCTTGAGCAGTAAGAGTAGTGGTGGCTTCTGTAGTGAGTAACTTCTCTGCTTCAGCATAATCGTGACTTACAACAATGAATGCTTCTTTGAGTGACAGAATAGCGTTGAATTTCACATACAATGCTCCCTGCACAACAGTTGCAAGAGCAAGCTTCGTTAGTAAGGCTTTTAGTAAGGCTTTTGATAGAGTTCCGCACCATAGACTGTTAAAGAAAGTGGCAGCTCATGGCATTGGGGGAAAAGTGCTCTCGTGGATCGAGTCATGGCTCACTGAGAGGAAGCAGAGAGTGTCCATAAATGGGGTTAAATCCGAGTGGGGATCTGTAACAAGTGGCGTTCCACAGGGATCAGTCTTGGGCCCGTTGTTGTTTATAATATATATCAATGATCTTGATGAGGGAATTACTAGTGATATGAGCAAATTCGCCGATGACACAAAGATAGGTCAGAAAAGTGGCAGATGCAGTTCAATGTAGATAAATGCAAGGTTCTGAAGCTTGGGAGTGCCCATAACCCTAGTACTTATAAGTTAAATGATGTAGAACTTAGCCATACAGATTGCGAAAAGGACTTGGGGGTTATGGTGAGCAGCAACCTTAAACCAAGACAGCAATGCCTAAGCGTACGTAATAAAGCAAATAGATTACTGGGATTTATATCAAGAAGTGTAAGCAACAGAAGTCCAGAGGTCATACTGCAGCTTTATACATCATTAGTAAGGCCTCACCTAGATTATGCAGCTCAGTTCTGGTCTCCATATTACAGAATGGACATAAATTCGTTAGAAAACATTCAGCGTAGGATGACTAAATTAATACATAGCATTAGAAATCTTCCTTATGAAGAAAGATTGAAGACTCTTAAGTTACATTCACTTGTTAGACGAAGAATGAGGGAGACCTGATCGAAGTGTATAAGTGGAAGATAGGTATTAATAAAGGGGATATTAATAAGGTCTTGAGGATGTCTCTCCAAGAGAGAACTCGCAGTAATGGATTTAAATTAGATAAGTTTAGATTTAGAAAGGACATAGGAAAGTATTGGTTTGGAAATAGGGTAGTTGATGAGTGGAACAATCTACCTAGTTGGGTTATTGAGGCTGGGACTTTGGGTAGTTTCAAATTTAGGTTGGATAAGTACATGAGTGGGAGGGGTTGGATTTGAGTGGGACTTTCACATCAGAGCTTATTTCTTGGGTGGCATTGAAAATTGGACATTAAAATGGTATAGAATACCGACAGGTTGTTAGGTAAGACACATATGCAACAGTTAGGTATCTTTATTATGAAACGTTTCGCCTACACAGTAGGCTTCTTCAGTCAAGTACAGAAAAGTTGATAGAAGCAGAAGATACTTGAAGACGATGTAATCAGTCCATCACCCTTAAAGTTTTGAGGTGGTCAGTCCCTCAGTCTGGAGAAGAGCATTGTTCCATAGTATGAAACAATATGGAGATGAAGTGACAGGATGGAGCTTTTATAGCGCCAAGAGGTGAGACGTAGGCCACTAGGAGAGGTAAGAACTCAGATGTTGAAAGGTCAGGTCCCTCTCAAATCCAGCCGCTCTCACTAGTGAAAGTTGTCGAAGTTGATTGCAGGTCTGTACCAAGATACCCTTGTGTTGCAGTGTCTGACAGATTGAACATTAAAATGGTATAGAATACCGACAGGTTGTTAGGTAAGACACATATGCAACAGTTAGGTATCTTTATTATGAAACGTTTCGCCTACACAGTAGGCTTCTTCAGTCAAGTACAGAAAAGTTGATAGAAGCAGAAGATACTTGAAGACGATGTAATCAGTCCATCACCCTTAAAGTTTTGAGGTGGTCAGTCCCTCAGTCTGGAGAAGAGCATTGTTCCATAGTATGAAACAATATGGAGATGAAGTGACAGGATGGAGCTTTTATAGCGCCAAGAGGTGAGACGTAGGCCACTAGGAGAGGTAAGAACTCAGATGTTGAAAGGTCAGGTCCCTCTCAAATCCAGCCGCTCTCACTAGTGAAAGTTGTCGAAGTTGATTGCAGGTCTGTACCAAGATACCCTTGTGTTGCAGTGTCTGACAGATTGAACATTAAAATGGTATAGAATACCGACAGGTTGTTAGGTAAGACACATATGCAACAGTTAGGTATCTTTATTATGAAACGTTTCGCCTACACAGTAGGCTTCTTCAGTCAAGTACAGAAAAGTTGATAGAAGCAGAAGATACTTGAAGACGATGTAATCAGTCCATCACCCTTAAAGTTTTGAGGTGGTCAGTCCCTCAGTCTGGAGAAGAGCATTGTTCCATAGTATGAAACAATATGGAGATGAAGTGACAGGATGGAGCTTTTATAGCGCCAAGAGGTGAGACGTAGGCCACTAGGAGAGGTAAGAACTCAGATGTTGAAAGGTCAGGTCCCTCTCAAATCCAGCCGCTCTCACTAGTGAAAGTTGTCGAAGTTGATTGCAGGTCTGTACCAAGATACCCTTGTGTTGCAGTGTCTGACAGATTGAACATTAAAATGGTATAGAATACCGACAGGTTGTTAGGTAAGACACATATGCAACAGTTAGGTATCTTTATTATGAAACGTTTCGCCTACACAGTAGGCTTCTTCAGTCAAGTACAGAAAAGTTGATAGAAGCAGAAGATACTTGAAGACGATGTAATCAGTCCATCACCCTTAAAGTTTTGAGGTGGTCAGTCCCTCAGTCTGGAGAAGAGCATTGTTCCATAGTATGAAACAATATGGAGATGAAGTGACAGGATGGAGCTTTTATAGCGCCAAGAGGTGAGACGTAGGCCACTAGGAGAGGTAAGAACTCAGATGTTGAAAGGTCAGGTCCCTCTCAAATCCAGCCGCTCTCACTAGTGAAAGTTGTCGAAGTTGATTGCAGGTCTGTACCAAGATACCCTTGTGTTGCAGTGTCTGACAGATTGAACATTAAAATGGTATAGAATACCGACAGGTTGTTAGGTAAGACACATATGCAACAGTTAGGTATCTTTATTATGAAACGTTTCGCCTACACAGTAGGCTTCTTCAGTCAAGTACAGAAAAGTTGATAGAAGCAGAAGATACTTGAAGACGATGTAATCAGTCCATCACCCTTAAAGTTTTGAGGTGGTCAGTCCCTCAGTCTGGAGAAGAGCATTGTTCCATAGTATGAAACAATATGGAGATGAAGTGACAGGATGGAGCTTTTATAGCGCCAAGAGGTGAGACGTAGGCCACTAGGAGAGGTAAGAACTCAGATGTTGAAAGGTCAGGTCCCTCTCAAATCCAGCCGCTCTCACTAGTGAAAGTTGTCGAAGTTGATTGCAGGTCTGTACCAAGATACCCTTGTGTTGCAGTGTCTGACAGATTGAACATTAAAATGGTATAGAATACCGACAGGTTGTTAGGTAAGACACATATGCAACAGTTAGGTATCTTTATTATGAAACGTTTCGCCTACACAGTAGGCTTTCAACATCTGAGTTCTTACCTCTCCTAGTGGCCTACGTCTCACCTCTTGGCGCTATAAAAGCTCCATCCTGTCACTTCATCTCCATATTGTTTCATACTATGGAACAATGCTCTTCTCCAGACTGAGGGACTGACCACCTCAAAACTTTAAGGGTGATGGACTGATTACATCGTCTTCAAGTATCTTCTGCTTCTATCAACTTTTCTGTACTTGACTGAAGAAGCCTACTGTGTAGGCGAAACGTTTCATAATAAAGATACCTAACTGTTGCATATGTGTCTTACCTAACAACCTGTCGGTATTCTATACCATTTTAATGTTCAAACTGTCAGACACTGCAACACAAGGGTATCTTGGTACAGACCTGCAATCAACTTCGACAACTTTCACTAGTGAGAGCGGCTGGATTTGAGAGGGACCTGACCTTTCAACATCTGAGTTCTTACCTCTCCTAGTGGCCTACGTCTCACCTCTTGGCGCTATAAAAGCTCCATCCTGTCACTTCATCTCCATATTGTTTCATACTATGGAACAATGCTCTTCTCCAGACTGAGGGACTGACCACCTCAAAACTTTAAGGGTGATGGACTGATTACATCGTCTTCAAGTATCTTCTGCTTCTATCAACTTTTCTGTACTTGACTGAAGAAGCCTACTGTGTAGGCGAAACGTTTCATAATAAAGATACCTAACTGTTGCATATGTGTCTTACCTAACAACCTGTCGGTATTCTATACCATTTTAATGTTCAATCTGTCAGACACTGCAACACAAGGGTATCTTGGTACAGACCTGCAATCAACTTCGACAACTTTCACTAGTGAGAGCGGCTGGATTTGAGAGGGACCTGACCTTTCAACATCTGAGTTCTTACCTCTCCTAGGGGCCTACGTCTCACCTCTTGACGCTATAAAAGCTCCATCCTGTCACTTCATCTCCATATTGTTTCATACTATGGAACAATGCTCTTCTCCAGACTGAGGGACTGACCACCTCAAAACTTTAAGGGTGATGGACTGATTACATCGTCTTCAAGTATCTTCTGCTTCTATCAACTTTTCTGTACTTGACTGAAGAAGCCTACTGTGTAGGCGAAACGTTTCATAATAAAGATACCTAACTGTTGCATATGTGTCTTACCTAACAACATTGAAAATTGGGTTGGGCAAATGTTTTGTTAGTGGGATGAATTGTAAAGGACCTAGTATGGGCCAACAGGCCTCCTGCAGTGTTCCTCCTTACTTATGTTCTTATGTTCTTATGAATCATCAACGGTACCACTGTTTGGCTTGATCTTTACACGATTTGCGCAGCTCATCGTGCAAGTCAAGGTAAAGACAACGCTGGTAAAGGTTCCCCTCCCCAAAGGGGATCGTAGGGAGACTAAGTAAGGAGAGCTGCTATGACCTGCCGAGGCGAGAGTCAAAAGCAGAATCTGCGTCTGTGTCAATTCTGTCCATGTTTACCATATCGGAGTAATTGAAATTTCATATCGTTGAACTTCATATTGTTTTTGTGCAGCGCACTGAAAGATTTGGTTGATGTTCACCTGGAGCCTTGCAGTGTCTGCAATGGAAGACGCTGTCATGCAGATTCCGGTGTCCTTTCATCTTTGTTTCGAATTCTTTTCACCTTTTTATAGAATTGCATCACTGTGACCAACTGTCCCCGACGTGTACTCACCTAATTGTGGTTGCAGGAGTCGATACTCAGTTCCTGGCCCTGAATCATCACTGAACGCTACTAAGTCCTCTCTCTTCCTGCTCCATGAGCTTTATCATACCTCGTCTTAAAGCTATGTATGGTTCCTGCCTCCACTATCTCACTTCCTGACTACTCTATGACTGAATAAATACTTCCTAACATCCCTTTGACTCATCTGAGTCTTCAACTTCCAATTGTGTCCCCTTGTTTCTGTGTCCCCTCTCCGGAACATTCTGTCTCTGTCCACCTTGTCTATTCCACGCAGTAATTTTTATGTTGTTATCATGTCTTCCCTAACCCTCCTGTCCTCCAGTGTCGTCAGGCCGATTTCCCTTAACCTTTCTTCTAGCTCTAGAACTAACCTTGTCACAAACCTTTGCACTTTCTCAAATTTTTTGACATGCTTCATCAAGTGTAGGTTCCAAACTGGTGCTGCATACTCCAGTATGCAACACCACTTCGACTAGTGGATGGTACCGCTATGATCCCGCCTCCTCCTGCTTCGCCTCTCCTGACTACAGTATATAAGCCACTCCTACGCCCCTGTGCTGTAGTTTCTACAAGATTGATCGACTGAACACATCGTCTCCAGGCTGAGGGACTGATTACCTCAAACTCCTCCTCTCGTTACACCTTTCTGCTTTGTATTGGACTGATGAAGCCATTGTGTGGCGAAGCGTTTCCTCAACAGAGTGTCCCATATGTTGCAAAAGTGTCTCAGTCTTCAACTTCTCGGTTTTAAACCATTTATCACATAATACAATATAGTCCTCCTTCCAGTGTCGTCACGTTGTTTCCTTATGCTCTCCCCATAGCACATACACCTTAGTTAAGGGACTAGTTGTGTTACAAACATCTGTGTGTAGGTGTGTATGTGTGAGGTGTGTGTGTGTGAGTGTGTGTACTCACCTAGTTGTACTCACCTAGTTGAGGTTGCAGGGGTCGAGTCCAAGCTCCTGGCCCCGCCTCTTCACTGGTCGCTACTAGGTCACTCTCCCTAACCATGAGCTTTATCGTACCTCTGCTTAAAGCTATGTATGGATCCTGCCTCCACTACATCGCTTCCCAAACTATTCCACTTCCTGACTACTCTGTGGCTGAAGAAATACTTCCTAACATCCCTTTGATTCATCTGTGTCTTCAGTTTCCAACTGTGTCCCTGTGTTGCTGTGTCCAGTCTCTGGAACATCCTGTCTTTGTCCACCTTGTCAATTCCTCTCAGTATTTTGTACGTCGTTATCATGTCCCCCCTATCTCTCCTGTCCTCCAGTGTCGTCAGGTTGATTTCCCTTAACCTCTCCTCATAGGACATACCTCTTAACTCTGGGACTAGTCTTGTTGCAAACCTTTGCACTTTCTCTAGTTTCTTTACGTGCTTGGCTAGGTGTGGGTTCCAAACTGGTGCCGCATACTCCAATATGGGCCTAACGTACACAGTGTACAGGGTCCTGAACGATTCCTTATTAAGATGTCGGAATGCTGTTCTGAGGTTTGCATGGCGCCCATATGCTGCAGCAGTTATTTGGTTGATGTGCGCTTCAGGAGATGTGCCTGGTGTTATACTCACCCCAAGATCTTTTTCCTTGAGTGATGTTTGTAGTCTCTGGCCCCCTAGACTGTACTCCGTCTGCGGTCTTCTTTGCCCTTCCCCAATCCTCATGACTTTGCACTTGGTGGGATTGAACTCCAGGAACCTATTGCTGGACCAGGTCTGCAGCCTGTCCAGATCCCTTTGTAGCTCTGCCTGGTCTTCGATCGAATGAACTCTTCTCATCAACTTCACGTCATCTGCAAACAGGGACACCTCGGAGTTTATTCCTTCCGTCATGTCATTCACAAATACCAGAAACAGCACTGGTCCTAGGACTGACCCCTGTGGGACCCCGCTGGTCACAGGTGCCCACTCTGACACCTCGCCACGTATCATTACTCGCTGCTGTCTTCCTGACAAGTATTCCCTGATCCATTGCAGTGCCTTCCCTGTTATCCCTGCTTGGTCCTCCAGTTTTTGCACTAATCTCTTGTGTGGTACTGTGTCAAACGCCTTCTTGCAGTCCAAGAAAATGCAATCCACCCACCCCTCTCTCTCTTGTCTTAATGCTGTCACCATGTCATAGAACTCCAGTAGGTTTGTGACACAGGATTTCCCGTCTCTGAAACCATGTTGGCTGCTGGTGATGAGATCATTCCTTTCTAGATGTTCAACCATTCTTCTCCTGACAATCTTTTCCATGATTTTGCATGCTATACATGTCAGTGACACTGGTCTGTAGTTTAGTGCTTCATGTCTGTCTCCTTTTTTAAAGATTGGGACCACATTTGCTGTCTTCCATGCCTCAGACAATCTCCGTTTCGATAGATGTATTGAATATTGTTGTTAAGGGTACACATAGCGCCTCTGCTCCCTCTCTCAGGACCCATGGAGAGATGTTATCTGGCCCCATTGCCTTTGAGGTATCTAGCTCACTCAGAAGCCTCTTCACTTCTTCCTCGGTTGTGTGTACTGTGTCCAGCACATGGTGGTGTATCCCACCTCTCTGTCTTTCTGGAGCCCCTTCTGTCTCCTCTGTGAACACTTCTTTGAATCTCTTGTTGAGTTCCTCACATACTTCACGGTCATTTCTTGTTGTCTCTCCTCCTTCCTTCCTTAGCCTGATTACCTGGTCCTTGACGGTTGTTTTCTTCCTGATGTGGCTGTATAACAGCTTCGGGTCAGATTTGGCTTTTGCTGCTAAGTCATTTTCATATTGACGTTGGGCCTCCCTTCTTATCTGTGCATATTCGTTTCTGGCTCTACGACTGCTCTTCTTATTCTCCTGGGTCCTTTGCCTTCTATATTTCTTCCATTCCCTAGCACACTTGGTTTTTGCCTCCTTGCATCTTTGGGTGAACCATGGGCTCATCCTGGCTTTTTCATTATTCCTGTTACCCTTGGGTACAAACCTCTCCTCAGCCTCCTTGCACATTGTTGCAACATATTCCATCATCTCATTAACTGGCTTCCCTGCCAGTTCTCTGTCCCACTGAACCTCATTCAGGAAGTTACTCATTTCTGTGTAGTCCCCTCTCCTGTAGTTTGGTTTCATTTGTCCTGGCCTTCCTACTTCCCCCTCCACTTGTAGCTCTACTGTGTATTCGAAGCTCAAAACCACATGATCGCTGGCCCCAAGGGGTCTTTCATATGTGATGTCCTCAATATCTGCACTACTCAAGGTGAATACTAAGTCCAGTCTTGCTGGTTCATCCTCTCCTCTCTCTCTTGTAGTGTCCCTTACGTGTTGGTACATCAAGTTTTCCAGTACCACCTCCATCATCTTAGCCCTCCATGTATCTTGGCCCCCATGTGGCTCCAAGTTCTCCCAGTCGATCTCCTTGTGGTTAAAGTCACCCATGATCAGGAGCTTTGCCCTACATGCATGAGCTCTTCTGGCCACTGCAGCCAGTGTGTCAACCATCGCTCTATTGCTCTCGTCATACTCTTGCCTTGGCCTCCTGCTGTTCTGTGGTGGGTTATTTATCACTGCAATTATCACGTTGGGACCAACAGAGTGAAGCGTTCCCGCTATGTAATCACTTTCTTCTCCGCTGTCTCCTCTCTCCAGCTCATCAAAATTCCATCGGTGTTTGATCAGCAATGCCACTCCTCCACCCCCCCCCCTGTTCCTTCTGTCTTTTCTCAGGATCTGGTATCCTGCTGGAAAGATGGCATCCGTTATCATACGTGTAAGCTTGGTTTCTGTGATCGCTATGATGTCTGGTGATGCCTCTTTGACTCTTTCGTGCCACTCCTCCCACTTGTTTGTTATTCCGTCAGCGTTTGTGTACCATACCTTCAGTTTCCTTTCCAACACTGTGGTTTGGGGGGCCTGTGGGGGTGGGGTACCTGGTAGCATACTGTGGGATTCTATGGTTGGGGGTTGGGTGGAAGCTGTGGGTATGGATTGCATTGTGTGTTGGGATGGTGTGATAGGTTGTGGGTTCTGAGGATAGTTGTGTGTGTGCTTGCCCTTGCTGCTCTGTTCTGCTCTGACTGACCTCTGCTGGTTCCATCCTTGTCTCCTTTCCTAGCTCCTTTCGCTTTTTTGTCCTCTCCCTCAGCTGCTGTCTCTCTGTTCGTGTTCAGTCTCTGTCTAGGAACACCTTCTTGTACTCTTCCAAGCTTTTCAACCGTGGTTTCTCTTGGAAGATCCTGTTCCGCACTGTTTCTGTCCTGAGAATCAGCTTGATCGGTCGGTTTCTCCCCTTCAAGTACCCCCCTATTCTCTGAAAATTTACAATCTCATCCATGTCTTCTCCCCCTATTTCCATGATGATTTTCTCAATCTCCTTTCTTTCTTCCTGCCGTCTTTCAGTGTGTGTCCTTTCCTCTCTCTCCCGAAGCCCATGGATAATCACTGATTTTGCCCTTTCCTCCTCCCATTGCCTCTCCCTCTGTGACTCTGGTTCCTGTCTGTATGTGGTCATTTTCTCCCTTGATTTTTCCATTGGCTCTTGGTAGCATGGTTGTGCCTCAGCATTCAACCTATCTCCCTCTCCATCTGCATCCATCTGCTCTTCCCTTCCACTCCCTGGCCCTTCTTTGCAGGCTGATATGGCCTTAGCATAATTCATATCTCCTTCCTTCCTGTTCAGCCTCTCAGCTTCGTATGGTATGTCTTCTCTGGTTACTACCCCTGAGACTTGCTTCAGCCTGTTTACCTCAAATTCTAGGACCTTTACCCTGGCTACTGCAGTTTCGACTTGTGCCTCCCAATTCTTCGTCTCCTTCTCCAACCTCTTTTCCCATTTCACAGAGAGCTCGTTCTCCATTTTTTCAGAAAGCTCTCCTAATTTTCTCTCCCATTCTTGCTCTATCCTTTTCCACTGTTCCTCCATCCATTCCTCCCTACCAGTACCATTATCATCTGATGCCTGATTCCTGCGAGTCCCAACCATTTTTTTTTTTTTAGTGAAAGAGAGAAAGAAAAAAAAGAAAAAGGGGGAGAGAGTGAGAGAGAGGGAGAGAGAGAGAGAAGGGGAGCCTAGAAGGAGGGGAAAAGAAGGGAAAAGGGGGAGAAAGTGAGAGAGAGGGAAAAGGTAAGAGAGAGGGGGGAGTGACAAGGGAAGAGAGAGAGAGAGAGAGAGAAAAGAAGAGGAAGAGAGAGAGGGAGAGGGAGAGAGAGAGAGGAAGAGAGAAAGTGAGAGGAAGAGAGAGAGGAAGAGAGAAAGGGAGAGAGAGAGAGAGAGAGAGAGAGAGAGAGAGAGAGAGAGAGAGAGAGAGAGAGAGAGAGAGAGAGAGAGAGAGAGAGAGAGAGAGAGAGAGAGAGAGAGGAGGGAGAGAGATGGGGAAAGGAAGGGTTATAGCGTCACTTCACAGGAAGGTGTGAAATCCTGTATATATGTGTGCTTGTGTGTGTGTGTGTGTGTGTGTGCGTGTGTGTGCGTGTGCGTGTGTGTGTGTGTGTGTGTGTGTGTGTGTGTGTGTGTGTGTGTGTGTGCTACAGCTATTCAATTGCCTAACAGCAGATTCTGTTCTCACCAAGTGTGTGTGGATATGTTTATGTAAATAGTCCTTATTTCCCACGTATGTACTACATATGTATTGTATATGTACCCAATCTCTTGGTTCCCACTGTACTCTTATGCGTTTAAAATTACGTTCAAAAATAAATACACTAGGCTTCGCCTACATGCCGCTACCTCTAAATTCTATTAAATGCCAGTAAATGCTGCTTATTCTAATTCTGATAGCTCGAGGAGAGTGACCCCAATTCCAGCTAGAGACAGGTACTATTGACCCCGTGCAACTCAAACTAGGTTGCTGGTCTGTCCTGTCTCCCAGAAGTTGAAGAAGTTTGATGCTTCTCGGTAATTTTTCCACTAACTTCCTGTATGCACTATAGTCTCTTAGCTCTTCTAATTTTCTCACTCACTCACTGTATTTACTGACACATCTATACATATCTATTATCTCCCTGGTCTTGAGTCGCACTTATTCTTCAAATACCCCACTGCGTTATTATGGCAACACTATTTAGGCCTGACACAACCGTTCACCCTTCCAACGGCCAACAATAATCACTCAGCCACTAATTTCCTTTGTTTTCTTTTCTGTGATCACTTATGTTTCCTTTTTTCGGGGTTTAAGTGATTATATGCACTCTTATGCGTGCACACACCTATATCCCACACTCTATTCCTTACGGCACAGTCAGAAATTACCACCAAAACACGAGCTCAAACCGCGTGACTCCTCCACGTGTGTGTGTGTGTGTGTGTGTGTGTGTGTGTGTGTGTGTGTGTGTGCTCGCGCGTGTGTGTGTGTGTGTACACACCTATTTGTACTCACCTACTTGTTGTTGCAGGGGTCGATACATAGCTCCGCCTCTCCACTGATCGCTACTAGGTCCTCTCTCTTCCTGCTCCATGACCTCTATCATACCTCGTCTTAAAACTATGTATGATTCCTGCCTTCACTATGTCACTTGCCAGACTATTCCACTTCCTGACAACTCTATGACTAAAGAAACACTTCCAGACTTATCTTTGACTCATCTGAGTCATAAACTTCCATTTGTGACCCCTTGTTTCTGTCCGATCTCTGGAGCATCCTGTCTCTGTCCACCTTGTCTATTTCACGCAGTATTTTGTATGTCGTTATCATGCCTCCCCTAACCCCCTCCTGTCCTCCAGTGTCGTCAGGCCGATTTCCCTCAATCTTCGTAGGACATTACCCTTAGCTCTGGAACTAGCCTTGTTGCAAACCTTTGCACGTTCTCTAATTTTTTGACGTGATTGACCAGGTGTGGGTTTCAAACTGGTGCTGCATACTCCAGTAAGGGCCTGACGTACACGGTGTACAGAGTCTTCAACGATTCCTTACTGAGGTATCAGATTTGCCAGGCGACCATATGCTGCAGCAGTTATCTGGTTGATGTGAGCCTCAGATGTGCTAGGTATTATACTCACCCCAAGATCCTTTTCCTTTAGTGAGGCTTGCAGGCTTTGGCCACCTAGCCTATATTCTGTCTGCGATCTTCTTTGCCCTTCCCCGATATGCATGACAGTTAAATTCAAGGAGCTAGTTGCTGGACAAGATTTCCAGCCAGTCCAGGTCTCTTTATAGTCGTGCCTGATCCTCATCCGATTTAATTTTCCTCATTAACTTCACATCATCTGCCAACAGGGACACTTTTGAGTCTATCCCTTCCGTCATGTCATTCTCATAAACCAAAAGTAGCACCCATCTGGATCCCCGCTTGTCACAGGCCTCCACTCTGATACCTCGTCACGTACCATGGCTCATTGTTGCCTCCCTGTCAGATATTCTCTGATCCATTGCAGTGCCCTTCCTGTTATATGTGCCTGATCCTCTAGCTTTTGCACTAATCTCTTGTGAGGAACTGTGTCGAAGGCATTGCAGTCCAAGAAAATGCAATCTACCCACCTCTCTCTCGTGTCCAACTTCCATTACCTTGTGTGTGTGTGTGTGTGTGTGTGTGTGTGTGTGTGTGTGTGTGTGTGGTGTGTATGTGAGTGTGCGTGTGTGTGTGTACTCACCTATTTGTACTCACCTATATGTGGTTCCAGAGGTCGATTCATAGCTCCTGGCCCCGCCTCTTCACTGATTGCTACTAGGTCCTCTCTCTCCCTGCTCCATGAGCTTTATCAAACCTTGTCTTAAAACTATGTATGGTTCCCGCCTCCACTACGTCACTTTCTAGGCTATTCCACTGTCTTACTACTTTATGACTGAAGAAATACTTCCTAACATCCCTCTGATTCATCTGAGTCTTCAGCTTCCAATTGTGACCTCTTGTTTCTGTGTCCCATCTGTGGAACATCCCGTCTTTGTCCACCTTGTCTATTCCGCGCAGTATTTTATATGTCGTTATCATGTCTCCCCTGACCCTCCTGTCCTCCAGTGTCGTCAGGCCGATTTCCCTTAACCTTTCTTCGTAGGACAATCCCCTTAGCTCTGGGACTAATCTTGTTGCAAGCCTTTGCACCTTTTCTAATTTCTTGACGTGTTTGACCAGGTGTGGATTCCAAACTGGTTCTGCACTCTCCAGTATGGGCCTGACGTAGATGGTGCACAGAATCTTCAGCGATTCCTTACTGAGGTATCGGAACGCTATCCTTAGGTTTGCCAGACGCCCGTGCACTGATGTGCGCCTCAGGAGTTGTGCTCGGTGTTATACTCACCCTGAGATCTTTTTCCTTGAGTGAGGTTTGCAGTCTTTGGCCACCTAGACTATATTGTGTCTGCGGCCTTCTTTCCCCTTCCCCAATCTTCATGACTTTGTATATGGCACGGTTAAATTCAAGGGGCCAGTTGCTGGACCAGGCTTGTAGCCTGTCCAGGTCTCTTTGTAGTCTTGCCTGATCCTCGACCGATTTGATTCTCCTCATGAACTTCACATCATCTGCAAACAAGGACACTTCTGTGTCTATCCCTTCCATTATGTCATTCACATATACCAAAAGCAGCACAGGTCATAGGACTGACCCCTGTGGAACCCCGCTTGTCACAGGCGCCCACTCTGATACCTCGTCAGGTACCATGATTCGTCATAAAACTCCAGTAGGTTTGTGACACAGGATTTTTCTTCCCTGAGACCGTGCTGGTTGTCGATTATACACTTGTTTCTTTCCAGGTGCTCCACCACTCTCCTCCTGATGATCTTCTCCATGATTTTGCATACCATACACGTTAGTGACACAGGTCTGTAGTTTAATGCCTCATGGCTGTCTCCTTTTTTAAAAATTAGGACTACATTTGCCAAGTTTTAATGGGTATGTTGAAGATCTTTGTTAGTGGCACACACAACCTCTGCTCCCTCTCTAAGGACCCACGGAGAGATGTTGTCTGTTCCCACCGTCTTTGAGGTGTTTAGTTCACATAGCAGCGTCTTCACCTCCTCATTCGTTATGTGTACCCCACCCAATACTTGTTGGTGTACCTCTCTGTTCTGATTTCCTGAAGTCCTACCGATTTTCACAGTAAATACTTCTTTAAATCTCGTGTTGAGCTCCTCACATACCTCTCGGTCGTTTCTTGTGAACTCATCAACCTTCCTCAGTCTGATTACCTGGTCCTTGACTGTTGTTTTCCTCCTGATGTGGCTATACAACAGCTTCGGGTCGGACTTGACTTTCAAAGCTATGTCATTTTCATATTGTCGCTGAGCCTCCCTTCTTATCTGTGCATATTCGTTTCTGGCCCTTTATCTCTTTATTTTCCTGAGTTCTTTGTCTTCTGTACCATTTCCATTCTCTAGTTAATCTAGTTTTTGCCTCCCTACACCTTTGGGTGAATCAAGGACTCGTTGTGGTCTTCCCATTATTTCTGTTTCCCATGCAAGCAAACCTCTCCTCTGCAGTGTTCAGTGGTTAGGCAGTGTTCAGTGGTCAGTCGTCACGTGAGGTCACAGACCCTGAGCTGCTTGGGGATTAGCGTGGACGGTTACAAAGCATGGCTTGCTTCTACAGTGTTTTAAAAGCTGAGGTTGGAGAGTTGAAGGAGGAGGTCTTGCTTCTCCAGGAGGAGATTAGGAGGCTGAAGGTCCACCTCAATGGGCCTGGGAGAGAGTGTGAGGTGGTTGGAGATGTGGGGAATGAGGCTTCTAGCAGTGAGGTGCAGTCTGTCTCTCACTGTGAGGAGGCTGTAGGTGGGGTGGTAGCAACGGCTACCAGCAGTGAGGTGCAGCCCAGCACCTGCTACAAGTGGCGAGTTGTTCACAGTAATGGGAGGCGCATCAGAGTAAGGAAAGTTAAGAGTGCAGATCTGAAGGTAGGAAATCGCTTCTCTGTTCTCCAGGATGAATGTACTTCAGTGGCCAGTGAAGGTAAGGGTACTACTGCCCCTGCTAATGAAGGTAAGCGCATTCTTGTGGTTGGTGACTCTCAGGTAAGATATGTTGATCGTGCTTTTTGTAATAGGAATAAGAAGATGAGAGATAGAGTGTGCTTCCCTGGAGCTGGTGTTGGGGACATTGTCAACAGACTGGATAATATCATGTCAGGTAATGGGAACAAGCCCATTATCTGTCTCAGTGCTGGTGGAAATGATATTGGGAAGGGTAGGAGAGAAGAGCTGCTAGATAAGTACAGGTCAGCTATAGATTTCATTAAGTCTAAGGGAGGGATCCCAATCATATGTAGCATCTTGCCTAGAAGGGGAGTAGGAAATGAATGGTTGTCTAGGGCAATTGGTGTAAATTGCTGGCTAGACAGATACTGCAAGGAACTTGCAATCCCATTCATTGACAACTGGAACAACTTTTATGGCAAACATGATATGTATGCAAGGGATGGGGTTCATCTCTCTGGGGCAGGGGTGGTAGCACTTGCAGACTCGATTGAGAAGGCCATTGGTGAAATGCCTATGATTTTAAACTGATGGAAGATAGAGGTATGGGTGTGTGTGGGAAACAAGCAGGTTGCAACACTAGGGTTGGAAACAGTAAATGTATAAAAGGCATTCAGCATGAAGTTATAAATAAAGACAATAGAACAGGTCAGCAAACAAAGGGGGACAGCAGAGGGCAGCAAGGGACTAGCTCCCTTAAGGTTTACTATACTAATAGCAGGAGTGTTAGAAATAAGATAGATGAGCTAAGATTAATTGCAAGTGCAGGAAACATAGATATTATTGCTATAACAGAGACCTGGCTCAATCTGAAAGATAGAGAGATGCCCTCTGAATGTCACATACAAGGCTATAAATTATTCCACACTGACAGGGTCAACAGGAAAGGTGGTGGAGTAGCGATGTATGTCAGAGACAATTTAAATTGTTGTGTTAGACAAGATATTAAATTAGAAGCGTCAGCCACTGAATCTGTTTGGTTACAGCTTCTCGAGGGCCGAGAAAAACTAATTTTGGGTGTGATTTACAGGGCCCCAAATCTTGATAGGGAGTGCAGTAAACTTCTATGGGACGAAATTCGTAAGGCATCTACATACGAAAATGTTGTGCTAATGGGAGATTTCAACTATAGACAGATTGACTGGAGCAATTTGACAGGAAATTTAGAGTCGGGTGACTTTCTTGATACGATCCAGGATTGTTTTTTAAAACAGTTTGTGACAGAGCCAACTAGGGGAAATAACCTCCTTGACTTGGTTCTTGCCAGTAGGGAAACACTAATTAATAATCTTGAGGTTAATGATGAGCTTGGGGAGAGTGATCACAAATCACTCAGTTTTAACATATCATGGAATTCCCCTAATAATGGCAATCAAGTCTCCGTCCCTGACTTTCGCTTGGCTGATTTCATAGGACTGAAAAATTACTTAGGTGGGCTGAACTGGAATGACCTGACTAGGGGTCAGGTAGGTGGTGATGGTTGCCGATATGATGCTTTCCAGGGCATAGTTCTAGCTGCTCAGTCAAATTATGTTCCAAATAGGGAAATCAGATCTAACAAAAATGATCCTAAATGGATGAACAATAGATTAAAATATCTGATTGGTCAAAAGAGAGGCATATATAGGCAAATCAAAAGAGGAGAGGGGCAATTAAGAAATCGATATATTCAGTTAAAGAGAGAAATAAAAAAGGGAATTAGAAAAGCAAATAGAGATTATGAGGTTAAAGTTGCAAGAGAATCGAAGACTAACCCAAAAGGATTCTTTCAGGTATACAGAAGTAAGATCAGGGACAAGATAGGCCCACTCAAAAGTTCCTCGGGTCAGCTCACTGACAGTGATAAGGAAATGTGTAGAATTTTTAACACATACTTCCTCTCAGTTTTTACACAGGAGGATACCAGCGATATTCCAGTAATGATAAATTATGTAGAACAGGACGATAATAAACTGTGCACTATTAGGGTCACAAGTGACATGGTCCTTAGGCAAATAGATAAATTAAAACCTAACAAATCCCCAGGCCCTGATGAACTGTATGCAAGGGTTCTAAAGGAATGTAAAGAGGAGCTTAGCACACCTTTGGCTAATCTTTTCAACATATCACTACAAACTGGCATGGTGCCAGATAAGTGGAAAATGGCAAATGTGATACCTATTTTCAAAACAGGTGACAGGTCCTTAGCTTCGAACTATAGACCAATAAGCCTAACCTCCATAGTGGGAAAATTTATGGAATCAATAATTGCCGAGGCAGTTCGTAGCCACCTTGAAAAGCATAAATTAATCAACGAATCTCAGCATGGTTTTACAAAGGGGCGTTCCTGCCTTACGAATTTATTAACTTTTTTCACTAAGGTATTTGAGGAGGTAGATCATGGTAATGAATATGATATTGTGTATATGGACTTCAGTAAGGCTTTTGACAGGGTCCCACATCAGAGACTATTGAGGAAAATTAAAGCACATGGAATAGGAGGAGAAATTTTTTCCTGGATAGAGGCATGGTTGACAAATAGGCAGCAGAGAGTTTGCATAAATGGGGAGAAATCAGAGTGGGGAAGCGTCACGAGCGGTGTTCCACAGGGGTCAGTGTTGGGCCCCCTGCTGTTCACAATCTACATAAACGACATAGATGAGGGCATAAAGAGCGACATCGGCAAGTTTGCCGATGACACCAAAATAGGCCGTCGAATTCATTCTGACGAGGACATTCGAGCACTCCAGGAAGATTTGAATAGACTGATGCAGTGGTCGGAGAAGTGGCAGATGCAGTTTAATATAGACAAATGCAAAGTTCTAAATGTTGGACAGGACAATAACCATGCCACATATAAACTAAATAATGTAGATCTTAATATTACGGATTGCGAAAAAGATTTAGGAGTTCTGGTTAGCAGTAATCTGAAACCAAGACAACAGTGCATAAGTGTTCGCAATAAAGCTAATAGAATCCTTGGCTTCATATCAAGAAGCATAAATAATAGGAGTCCTCAGGTTGTTCTTCAACTCTATACATCCTTGGTTAGGCCTCATTTAGATTATGCTGCACAGTTTTGGTCACCGTATTACAGAATGGATATAAATTCTCTGGAAAATGTACAAAGGAGGATGACAAAGATGATCCCATGTATCAGAAACCTTCCCTATGAGGATAGACTAAGGGCCCTGAAACTGCACTCTCTAGAAAGATGTAGAATTAGGGGGGATATGATTGAGGTTTATAAGTGGAAGACAGGAATAAATAAAGGGGATGTAAATAGTGTGCTGAAAATATCTAGCCTAGACAGGACTCGCAGCAATGGTTTTAAGTTGGAAAAATTCAGATTCAGGAGGGATATAGGAAAGTACTGGTTTGGTAATAGAGTTGTGGATGAGTGGAACAAACTCCCAAGTACCGTTATAGAGGCCAGAACGTTGTGTAGCTTTAAAAATAGGTTGGATAAATACATGAGTAGATGTGGGTGGGTGTGAGTTGGACCTGATAGCTTGTGCTAACAGGTCGGTTGCCGTGTTCCTCCCTTAAGTCAATGTGACCTGACCTGACTAGGTTGGGTGCATTGGCTTAAGCCGGTAGGGACTTGGACCTGCCTCGCATGGGCCAGTAGGCCTTCTGCAGTGTTCCTTCGTTCTTATGTTCTTATGTTCTTATTTCTTGTACTGGTTTTCCTGTCAGTTCTCTCTCCCACCGAATATCTTGCAAGAAGTTCCTCATGCCTGAGTAGTCCCCCCTTTTGTAGTTTTTGTTTTTTCCCATCCTATTCCTGCTACTCTCTTTACTTGTAGCTCAACTATGTAGTCAAAGCACAGAACCACATGATTACTAGCTCCTAGGGGCCTTTCATACATGATATCCTCGATGTTTGAACTACTCAAGGTGAATACAAGGTCCAGTCTTGCTGGATCATCCTCACCTCTCTCTCTGGTAGTGTCTCTAACATGTTGATGCATGAGGTTTTCCAGTACCACATCCATCATCTTGGCTCTCCATGTTTCGGGATCCTAATGGGGCTCCAGTTTTTCCCAGTCAATCTCCTTGTGATTGAAATCACCCATAACTAGTAACTTTGCTCCCCCATGTGAGCTCTCTTCTGGCCACCTCGGCTAGTGTGTCGACCATTGCTCTGTTGCTCTCGTCATATTCTTCTCTTGGCCTCTTGCAGTTCTATGGCGGGTTGTACATTACTGCAATTATCACCTTATGGTCCTCTGGGTGGATTGTTCCTACTAAGTAGTCCATTTCGCCCATGCCATCCATTCCTTCCATTTTCTCAAAACCCCACTGGTTTTTAATGAGCAGTGCAACTCCTCCTCCCCCTCTCCTCCCTCTGTCTTTCCGGAGGATTTGATATCCAGGTGGAAAGATTGCATCTGTTATCATCCTGGTGTGTGTGTGTACTCACCTATTTGTACTCACCTATTTGTGGCTGCAGGGGTCGAGTCTTAGCTCCTGGCCCCGCCTCTTCACCGGTTGCTACTGGGTCCTCTCTCTCCCCGCTCCATGAGCTTTATCATACCTCGTCTTAAAACTATGTATGGTTCCTGCCTCCACTACATCACTTTCTAGGCTATTTCACTGCCTGACAACTCTATGACTGAAGAAATACTTCCTAATATCTCTCTGACTCATCTGTGTGTGTGTGTGTGTGTGTGTGTGTGTGTGTGTGTGTGTGTGTGTGTGTGTGTGTGTGTACGTGTGTGACTGACGGAAATAACACAATTTCATTTATACCGTTACTTTACGTCCCTGCACAAGTCTTCTACGGTCGAATTCATTAGAAGACTAAAAACGGTAGATGAAGCAGTTTTGACGTTATCTGTCCGTCAGTCATCGTAGGAGGTGATCAATCTCTCCTTTCTTAAACATGTATTAAGTTGGCTGGTTAATGGGATTCAAAACTTATCGACAAAAAAAAAAACTTTAATTCATAAAATTATATTTGAAATATACACTTAGCAAATATAAACTAAGAAAATGCACTGTTTCGGTCATCAGCTACACAAGGGTTATAAAGGCTGCTTGGAAAGCTGTCTACTAACAGTCATAAATAATTCAAACACTAAAATAGGAATTAAAGTAATGCCTCAGCATGTATATACTCTGGGAGAAATACAACCCTGAGACATATGGCCAGAGCTTAAATTGTAAGGGGGCTGTAGGGCAATTTGCCGCGCGCGCTCACCGAAAAATCGAAAAAATATGGATATTGAGTTATATATACTGAAAAAAAGCTCAACTCTTTGGCAACACAATGGTACCAGAATGAATGTTCTACGACGTTTCTACAAGAAATTATAGTCATTTATATCAGGTATGGTGACGGCGATGTTGGTACCGAGTCTGCTCACGGCCTATATATTTTTTGGAGTTATTTTCTTGTTTTTTATCGCCTTTTCTTGCATTATTCTTTCTAATATAATAACTGACTATTTGGCATCATAAAACAGTAGGCGGGACTTATCCCGAGACTTAGTGACTGCCGGGAACCAGATGGGAACGCTCGGCAGTGTTCCAGCGCTCGAGGTGCCAGCCAGGAATCACCCATTACCCTTATATCAGCTTATATATCAACTTTACGGCTTATTTGTCTATCAGAATTGATCTAATATGATATAATAAACACTCTAAATAACATACAAACATGTTATATACTCTAGGCTGAATAAAATAGGCCATAATATGACGAAAGATTATCGGGAATATTTCGATAAATATTGAGTCATGTCCCATTCTTTAGTCTCTGAGTAAGAGAAAACGGTGTTTTGAAGAGGATAACTGCACTAGAACATCAGTTTACTAAGAAATACACCCAAACAAACGCGATTTTCGCGAAAATTTTTTTTTTTTTTTGAGACGGGGGCCGGCCGGCATTCCCGGCCGATATCTCGGAAGTAACTTATTCACCTAGGGCAACAAATAATTCCTTTATTACTTAATTAAATGGAATAATATTCACAGACATTGTAGAATAATGATTTCTCTTATTTTGACCGTTGAGTTTTTGAAAATATTCCAAA
The DNA here is from genome assembly GCF_038502225.1 of Cherax quadricarinatus. NCBI lineage: Eukaryota > Metazoa > Arthropoda > Malacostraca > Decapoda > Parastacidae > Cherax > Cherax quadricarinatus. The sequence continues at coordinate 26,527 of NW_027195824.1, forward strand.
TACTTTGGGAGTTATGTGGGAGTAAAGGGCAGATTTTTTTTGCAATATTCCAGAACTAACAAACTTTATTTTTTTGTGAAATAACGGTAAGGTATTTTAGAGGGAACAATCGGTCAAAATAAGTATTAGCATTGTACTCTCGGCACCAAGTGTCCAAACCACCTTACGTAGTCCCATATAAGAATGAAGTATTGCCCCAAGGGCAATTTCAGTAAATCAGTCTTTTCTCAGTTGTTGTTTGAGGTATATTTTTGATAAATATTTTCAAGAAAGAGTGAGAACACTTTGTCTTGTGTACCAAAACTGAACAAAATCGGACGGTAAATAAACGAGTTAGGAATTTTGCCCTACGCCCCCCAATTTATCAGAAGTTAGGTACAACACTTGATCTTATGTCACGGGTGAATGTGGCTCATTAGTGGAGACGGACGTGAAAATGGTACTTTGGTCAGTGAAGCATTTCTGATATCCAGCTATAGTTATTTAGATTAAGATTCGTAATATAAATAAACGAAAGAAATGTTAATAAATATCTTCAAATAAGTTCCAGATATATCTCTTGACCACTAACAGCCGCGTTAAACAAATATGACAAAACACTTGACAGGTGACCATTGGTTTTGAGAGACAAAGCTGGTTCAGTGGCTCTGCCTCAACCTTACATGTCAGCGACTGTGATCAGTTTAGTGTTGGGTGAGGTAGTGATCGCATGTATGTGCTACAGTGCGTAATATTACGTGTTAAGTGTTAGTGATATAGTGTGAAATGTAATACACAACGTGTTACTGATATGTGGATAAAATCAAATTGTGGACATAGTGTTGCAATGTGTAGGATGTCGCAAGATAACCTTACAGTGCTTATTATTAGGTATCCTCAGAGGGGATTTTTAAGTGATTTTCAATTTTTTTTAACTCTAACTTGTCGTTTTTCGCTCATAATGCGAGAAGCCTCATCCAATATGTTTGTAATTTTCGAGGCTTGTGTAGTGTAATGTAATGTAGTGTAAGTTCATGTCGTCACTGTCTTAACCTGCTGAAACCACTTCATTGTGGCATAGTTCGAGGCCTGGTCACAGACCGGGCGAGGCCTGGTCACAGACTGTGCCGTGGGGGCAGTATCCCCAAAAACACACTCCAGGTACACAGCTTCAAACAATCATAAAAGTCGCCTCTTAATTCACCGACGACTGAGTGAAATTCAGGTGTGTAGGAGTAGAGTTGATCATTTTTATGTAATACAATACAGAAGAAGCTACATGGAGTTGGAAGTCTTTAGCTCAAGATGTTTCACACACTCGTGCGTTGTCACGAACAATGTATTGTTGCAAGACATCAACAGACAGGAGGACAGCGCTTAGTTATGAAAATAATAATAACAGGAGGAGGAATTCTCTGAGACAAGACAGAAGGTATGCGTGAAACCTGTCTTGCTTCAGAGAATTTTCCCTCTTATCTGTTGCTGTCTTGCAACATTGCATAGCTCCTGACAACGCCCGAGAGTGTGAAAGATCTAGAGCTAAAGATTTTTCATCCCCAAGTGGCTTGTTCATTGTTAAAATAGCTAATCTGCAGTTGCATTGCGTGTAATATAAAGTAAAAAAAAACATCATTAGCAGTTTCCTCTTGGGAACGTCTTCAGTGTTTAATGCCTGATGCAGCTGACCACCTTCAAAGTACGTTCTGATCGGCGTCAAACTCTCAGCACTCATGTAGTTTACTGAACGCAAAGTTCCCCCTCTAATTCACTAACAAAGGTCCCGATTTCCTAATTTTATTGAGTAAAAAGTGAAGTTTATTTATAGATGAATGGTTTACAGAACCGACATGTTGATAAATTAGATACATGTGCAACTCTTGGGTATCTTTATTGAGGAAACGTTTCGCCACACAGTGGCTTCATCAGTCCATATAAAGGAGAAACTTGAAGCAGCAGGAGGAGAATGAGGTAATCAGTCCCTCAACCTTGAGTCGATGTGATCAGTCCATCAACCTTGAATAGAATACGGCATATGAGCGGAGAAGCAGCTTATAAACCGTAGGCAGGAGAGGTGACACCACCTACGACTGCTGCACCTCTCCTGCCTACGGTTTATAAGCTGCTTCTCCGCTCATATGCCGTATTCTATTCAAGGTTGATGGACTGACCACATCGTGCCGAATATGTAAAACTGGTCAAATAGCAAGAACTCATTTAAAATTAAGTCATTTTTAAAATATTCTCTTATACGTTTAAAGATATATTTTTTTCATTAATGTAAATGTAAAAATTTTTAATTTTGCTTCAAAAGAATCTTAGAATGCTTACCTAACCTTATTATAGCAAGAACAATTTATTTTAGCCTAACCCAACTAAATATATTTTAGATTTGTTTACAGTAATTTAATACTAAACACTCACACTGAAATATATTTTTCTCGTTAGGTTCAGAATGATTTTGGCGAAATTATTGCATACACAAATTTTCGCTTGTCCTATATGGCAAGATGAGCGGTGCTATTTAATCCAAGATAGCAAGTTCTGCCTATTGGGCACGACATATATATATATATATATATATATATATATATATATATATATATATATATATATATATAATCACTGATCTCTGGCCGAAGGAGACTCGAACCTACGAACCTTGGAGCAAGGTACGCAGTGCTCTACCATTCTCACCAGTGTGGTGAGAATAGGACGGAACCAATCTAATCAGTAAATGGGAAAAGCAATGAAAATATAGGAATGGTGAAGAAGTAAGGAAAGGAGGAGATGAAGGACAGCTCAAGTCACTAGTGTTTTGAAGTCTAGAGCACTTGGCACTGTAGAGTGGAAGCCGGACTAAGATTCATTAGGAATGTTATGTATAAGGAATGCTTCAACAAGAGGTATTAGAAAGTCACTTATGTAAATGAAGCGCTCAACCATGAGTGATGAAATTTTTCCTATAATAAATGTCCTGTGTTATTTTCTACATCTGGTTGGCACCAACTTACTATTTATTTTCGAGAAGTTTTAACCTTACCGCCCCTAGCAATGCTGTTTTCTGTTGTTAGACATTATCTTCCTGTTTACTGGTCCTCTGCTTCCCCCCTCAAGGATCCCTGAATTAAACCTGAATACCTTCCACATCCCCCCACAGGCGCTGCATAATCCTACGGGTTTAGCGCTTCCCCTTTGATTATACTAATAATGGTCCTCTGCCAAAACTGTCTACCTTTCTAGCCTTGTTGAAGCATCACATAACATTCCAGTCATGAATCTTAGCCGAGTTCTGGTTCTCTGTAAATGCCCTCCATTCTCATTACATTGTCAAATGCTCTAAACCTTAGAAAACATGTTACTTAACGTGGCCTTTGTCTCCTCTACTAACCTCTTCACCATTTCTATATTTTTGTTCTTGTCTTCTACTTAGGTTGGTTCTGTCAAACGTTTTCATACTCGTAAATTTGTATCCTAGTGCTGATTATTTGTTAATAATCTTACCTAATGTTACACAGCCTAACCATACAGAGAATTTTACGACTGATCTAGGTTATGATAGGTTTGGCTGGGTTTTGGGAAAAAGTACATAATGGATGTATATTATGATGCACATTTTACAGGATAACGTATTCTTCAAGTTAGTAACTAACAAGCAAATTACAGCCTTGGAAAGCTAGAATGGACGCAAGTTTTGTTTTAGAGATAATCTTGGTTATTGTGTATACAAATAGTTAAATTTATCCGTGTTAGTAACAAAACCTTAAATTTAAATAGGTGGCCAAAATGGTTTGATGATGAGTTGCCGACAACGTCAATCAGCATAAATACGAAGCTTAAACTGATCAGAGGAACAATATGTGTCCGTCATAGGAAGCTGTTTAATCATCTGGCGAGCTTCGATGATTCAAAACTCTGAATGTAAGTAGGGGGGAAATTAAAAAGTAAATGCTATGTAGCTTCTCTCATCATTGTATCATTATACATTTACACTCAACTATGGTGGACTCCAGTTGACAAACCCCTTGTTCTGAACCAGGTGATACTGCAGAGAACTAGCAACTATTACTACCACCACTACAACTACAACTACCAGCACTATTCAGTGCTGGTAGTTGTGTGACTTTGTCAATGGTCCAAGTCGGACCGAAACGTCGTCGTAAGCTTCTGTCTTTTATGTGCGGGTTATTTGTGTATCGTTCCAGTCACGGTATTGTGCCTTTTTGTTATTTATTCAATATGATGTGGTCTCCATTGTAAAGGACATCAACAATATTTTTTTTTCATTTTGAAATATTAGACACACACATGGGTCAGTAGACAGCGCCCTCAGCTGACATACTGTGGGATCCATGGCTCAATCCCCAGCAAAAGTGGAAACTTTTGACGTGTTTCCTTACACCTGCTGTCCCTGTTCCTCTAGGAGTAGTGGGTACCTGGGTGTTATTGACAGTTGTGAGTGGCATCTCGAGGGAGGTAGTATACCTTTAATAGGACTGGAATTCGAAAGGAGATTAGGATAGCACCTTTTAGCCTCTAAAATTAATCAGTTTAAAATAAACGCTGTATTCCTTTGATGTAATTGAACAACTGTGGTTTGGCAATGATTGTGCGAATTTTATCATAGTCATACAAGATGTTCACACTAAGTGTGAACATCTTGTATGTTATTTGAGATGTCTAAAATATCATCAAGGTTAGCCAGTGACAAACTTAATTCCTCCAAATTTAGAATAGCAAGGTACATATTTCCACCAGATTTACGGTTAAGCGTCCCTGCATTTGACCTTAAACGTAGTAGTCTCTCGTTTTCTGCTCGTGCATCAGGGGGATGGACACAATAACATCAACACCTGCTGACTGAACTGTCGAATAACTGAATATTCAATTTAAATATGTTGCAGATCCCTTTTTGTTCCATCATGCAAGGCGATAATGCTCGAGTTGTTCAAAATTGGCATGAATAACATGAAAGTGAAGGCAAAACACTTGGATTGGCTTCCACAATCGCCGGATCAAAATGTTATCGAGCATCTGTGGTGTCAGTTCGAACTGCCAGTCAGGAACCGATTTCCTCCACAGTCGTCTTTGGAAATTTCAGCAGGTTTTGCCTAAGTTATGACTCAAAATACTGTTCAAATGCTATACGAATAAATTTTTCGACGAATTGAGATGTTTTAGCCGCAAAAGGAGGTCCAACTCCACATTGAAACCAAAAAAAAATGTAAGACGAATCGACGGTATTTCGCCAGTCTTCTGCTGTCATAAATTGTTGAGCTGCACAGCAAAATTTGTGTATTTTGCCATACGTATTTATCAGGTTTTGTGCACTTTGCCATAGCAAAACCGGTGCACTTTTGCAGAATAAGTTTTATTTTTACTTTTGCAAAGCAAGTGCTTATTACCAGTATGCAGCGCTATATGACCCAGGTAGGTTTAGCCCTTCTTTTTGAGTGTAATAATTATTGCCAGTTTTTAACATTTTTGACTGCTCTTCTTGGCCCTCTTATCTTTTTGTTTTATTAGATACTAACTCCACACCGTCGTAGTGTATTCTAATATTTATCTGATTTATATTATACGTTGCTTCCAGAATGCTTCTGAAGATTAATAAAGAACATGACTTAGATGAACGGCGAAGACAGAATTCCCTTTTCTACAGTTGTAATTGTTATATAATTGCAGTGTTCTACATTTTTGTAATTACCTAAAATTTGTAGTGAATTAGTTGATTTAGTAAATTACTGAAAGCCATGGATACATTTTCATTCTTGAATTATATAATCTCAGTATAGTGATCAAATAAACTAGTGAACGAACCTCGATTTCATTTGGTATTTATGAAAAACATGGTTATATAAATTATAGCATAAATTCTGGCATACAAGAAGTGATGAAGGAATTACTATTGCAGGGAAGGTTAAACCTGGTCTCAGCCTCCAGCAATAGTAACTCACATCAGTAGAAGTTCATTATTTGTTTCTCTCCTCTGTTTACTCCGTCCCTATTCTCTTCGTCTTCACTCGCTCTTGATTTCTCTTCAGTTGCCTCCTTTATATGTACATCTAGCATCTAACTTAGGAGGTTCCGTATAGTTCATGTTCTTCCCCACTGCCTTGCGCGAGAGCGCAATTACCTACACTGGCTTCTAGCTAACATTATCTTGAACCACTTCCGGTCTCATTCTCGGGTCATTGCAGTGCACACTGATGGTTCTAAATCCTCTAACAGTGTCAGGTTTGCAGCAGTGTTCCCGGACAGTATTATACGAGGTCATTTTCATAGCTGAACTGTATGCAGTTCTCATAACGATTATCCGTATTGCTTCCAGGCCTACCTCATCTTCTGTAGAAGTCATGGACTTCTTTAGTGCTTTGAAAGCTATCAAAAAAATGTGTGTCATCCCCTAGTTCTTCGTATACAACTTTGGTTGCGCCGCATTTCTAGCAAAAACAAAGGAATCGTTTTCTACTGGGGTCCTTGGGCATGTTGATGTCCAAGGCAACGAGCAAGCAAACTCCGCTTCCAGTTTCATATAGTGGCATTTCATTCTCAGATTATTTTATTGTAATTTCTAGCCACCTTCGCAACTGTTGGCAATAATGCTGGTCAACTGATTCATAAGCAATAACTCTATCAAGCTGAGTTCAAGATCCTGGTATTCTTATCATCGATGTCGAGGTTGGGAGACTGCGCTATCTCGTCTTCACATTGGGAACACATGTCTCACTCATCGGTATCTCATGGAAAGGTGCCAAGTTCCACCGTGTGTATATTGTTAGGTTCCATTTTCAGTTTGTCATATTCTGTTTGACTGTCCAGTCTATCAGCGAGCACGCAGAATTTATCTTCCATGTCGTCACCGCTCTATATCTTGTACTGTAACTTCACTCCTCGCTGATGGCTCCACTTTGACACAGGCTCCCTCTGATTTTTTTGACAGCAACAGATTTATTACACAACGTTCGATTATACTTTTTTTAAGCATCTTCACTGACCTTACAACCTCTACCCTGCAGCGCTGTATGACCCAGGTGGTTTAGCACTAAGTTTTGATTATAATAATCAGCTTCCAGCGACACTTAATTACGAAGCTCTGGTTGCTCCAGTGTGATAAAGTGATCCTATCCAGGCGGGTGTCGTATGAAATAATTCAATAGTTAATGTAAATTGATTATGATATTTAGGTCTTGATGGTAAAGCAAGATTATTAATATATATTTGTTTTCCTTTACAGGTAAGTGTGGATCACTGCTCATCGTGGGACAACTCTCGTACCGCATGGCAGGTATGTCTATATTCCTACTTTAAATACACCAAACCAATGAGCACAATGTTGCTGTCAGTTGTATCAACACTTCAGAAATATCGTTTATGTTGCTTCTGATAGTTTGTAATGTGAAATTTGTGGGAAATACAGTACGTTCCAGACTAGCTCAGGTGATCGTGATTGCCTGAGTAGTATATTCATGTCGATCTAGGAACACTGCCGGATTCCAGGATAATGACCATGGAAAAGAATGTGATAATGGGGGCTCAGCATAACCTCAGGGCTGTCAGGGTACAAGTTTAATATGTTTAATCATCCCCCAAGGGGATAGAGAGACATATTCCTGTGCATTACTAAGTAGGAACAGAAGTAGAACAAAGGATTCAGGTGACTGGGTGGCAGATTCCAGGATAATGACAATGGAAAAGAATGTGATACTCAGGGACAGCATAACCTCAGGGCTGTCAGGGTACAAGTTTAATATGTTTAATCATCCCCCAAGGGGATAGAGAGACTTATTTCTGTGCATTACTAAGTAGAAAAAAGGTAGATAATGATCACTTCTGACTCCCCAAACTCTATCACCCTGATAGATGGGAGAGGCAGTACAAAGGATTCAGGTGACTGGGTACAAGCTTGCCATCTCCGAGGGAGTTCCCCGGTCTGCAACTCACTGACGCAACTGTTGCTACTTCACAACACTGCTGGGTTCAAAGAATGCGGTAATGGAGGACAGCTGGTCTCCGAGGGAATGTTGCTCGCCCGCCCGTACCTAAGCAAAAAAAAAAAAAGGTTCTTCCGGGTACTACGGTACCGTTTATTCTCGCGGCTGCTAGATCTTTCCAGGTGGGGGAGGTTTAAAGCAGTGAGAAAGGTCATCTAGGGAAGACCTTTATGCTGATAGAGCTCTTATAGGTACTTTGACATATATTTTCCTCTTACCCGCTCTCAGATGGGGAGAGGCTTAAGTGGTGTGATATTGTTTATATATATGTTTAGACTAGAGAAGATAGTAATATATATATAGTTATATGTAAAGAAAAATAAAAATCAGAGTTTGGCAATATTTTTATTAATTCACATACAAAAGGGCAAAAGCTGTGCAAAGTTTTTTAGCGCGAGCAAAGGGGCGAAACTGTGCAAGTTTTAGTGGTTAGACTGAATGACTGCGCTCCTCCTGTTCACTTTCTGTAAGATTGATAACCTCCCGCTCGAAAATGATTTCCTTTTCAGGTACGTCATCTCCCGCCTTTTCTCCATCTCCTGCCTTTACTCCATCTGCTGCCTTTACCTCGGGCGTTTTCCCTTCCTTCTCTGACTGGTTGTTAGGGTCCGCTTCAAGGTCGCCAGTTTGTTCAGCACCTGCTGCGGCAGTGACCTCAACAGTCATCAGATTGAGCAGTAGCAAGCGTAGAGAGGTCCACAACGAGGTCATCAGACTGACATGAGGGAAGGCTCTGCGTTTCATCGTTGTCAAGATCTGGTTCTTTCTTCATAGGCTTCTCTATATCAGATGAACTGTTCCCATCTTCCACAGGCTGTAAGTCATAAAGAGAACATATTTATCACTTTCAAATAAAGGAGTGGGACTCGTCTCTAATCTACCAAAGGAGAGAAACATAGAAGACATACCCTTTCCTGAGGAAGTCTGTTTGCGTTTCCTGCTATCATCACAATGACACCGGTTTAGGAGTTTGATGCCGGCGTGTTCCTTCCCTTCCAATCTACCAGCCGATAAAATCCAAACTTTACAAATTCTGACTGGTCCAGTGAAAACTGTTGAAAAAAGAGACTCAACTTTCAAAATTATTATAAGTCTCTTGCACTCGTTTGTTTCGTTAATATTCAAAGAGAAGTTTTAGCAAAATAAATGTCTCGCTTACCAGAATCGAGAATGTCTGCTTCCTTCACCATGATGAGAGTAAAGGCTATGGAGAGGTCAGCCTCTATCTTTTGCGGGGAAGACAGCTTCAGCGGGCTCTTATATACAGCTCAGAGAGGACCTTACCAGCCAGGAGGGGTATTTGTGGGATACTCTCGTCAGAGGTGACCTTCCTCACAGAGGGAAGCACAAATGTAACCTTGACTACTTAGGCAAAATGTAATTTCACAGGGAGGCAACATTTTAAAATTCTCTCTAGCATATGCTATCACTAATCTGTCATTGATAAAAAGCGATTTTTCCGAGAAATTTTTTAAAAAAAAATATAAAGCTCTTTCTAATCCCACAAGGCTTGCTTTATGAATAAACATCATAACATATAGACCGCAAGTGAGTGAAAAATCACTTTGTGTTCTGCCGGATAAACGATATAAATATTTAATTTTATTTAGTTAAAAAATTTTTTTTAAATTTATGCCATAATTCTCTGGTTTTTTCCCGTAACTGTCAAAGAAGAAGGATTGACTATTTTTCTTGTCAAAGAGAAGAGAAAAAAAATGACCCATTACTTTTGAACTGTACGAAGGAAGAATATTGCTTACAAACACTATGGGCCTGTCCGAGGGATAGCCATCTAATCTTATTTGCTGTAGAGCGTCTATAGTGAAACAGCCAATATATATGACTTTATTTCCTAGGGCCGGAATTAAACTATTATTTATTTCTGTGCAATTCATTTTTTATTTATGCTCGCACATCACAATGAACAGATCTATTCTGGTGGATGGATAAAACACCAGTGGTCTGAGCAAATAATAAAACTACCTTATTATGAGGGGCGGGCTTAGAGAACTGTAATTCAATTCTCAAGTTACCAGATTTTTCAATCGGGAGAGCGTCTTCCACTTGGCTGTCTGTTAAATTGAAAATATTGATGGTTCGCCCGGAGGCGAATGATTCATAGAGAATTAAATTTTCTTCCTCAATACCCAGAGAGTTAATTGCTTCATAATTTAATTTACTATAATGATGGGGGAAATCACTGCTTATGCGATAAACTGTATTATTATTAATACATACAGATAAACTGGCTAGATCCCCATGCTCAAAATATAGACCATTCTCCTTATGTTTTCCTGCATAGGCTGTCATGGGCAAAATTACCATGAAAATTTTGGCGGGAATTACATGACCCCATGGCTGATCTATTAGGAGGCTCGTTTGATTGTGACCTAGCACATAATTTTTACTTAGAGTGCGATTAAAAGTATATATTATCGGCTTTGCGTCTAAGGCTAGATATATTGGTTTTCTATCCGAGACGTCTCAATATCCAGGCCCTTCTCAACAAGATCAATGCAGTTGAACCATCAATAAAGTTTACACTTGAACTCGAAAACGATGGCAAACTTCCTTTCCTCGACGTTCTCCTGTGTAGATCTCCCGACAGTGACAAACTTCTCTTCAGAGTGTATAGAAAACCTACCAACAAGGACGATCTTATACACTTTTATTCACACCAAGACACCCGCACTAAGAGAAGAGTCCTCATTGGCTTCTTCTTGAGAGCTCTTCGCATCTCCAGACCTTGTTTTCTAGAAGAATGCACTTACATAACACAAGCCTTTACACGTCTTCAGTTCCCATCTTTCTTCATCCGAGATTGCAGACTCAAGGTACAAGCTATCCTCAACAAACCGCCCATGGAACAGCCCCCTAAGCGGTTCATAGTACTCCCATGTGGTGAGGTTGCCACGAATACTCGCCGGGCACTTGCTATGAGTAACATCAATGTTTCCACCATAAACACATCGTCTATCAAAGACCTCACTACGAAACGCAGCCCCACACCTCTAACTTCTACAACAGGCGTCTATACTATCCCCTGTGGATTCTGTCCCAAGAAATATGTAGGCGAGACAGGCAGAGATCTTGCAATCCACCTGAATGAGCATCGAAATGCCTCTAACAGAGACGATGTAAGGTACGCCTGTGTCCTCCACAGAGACTCCACGGGGCATTTGATGAACTGGGATGAGGCACAACTCGTTCTCACAGAACCAGACCTCAGACGCCGACGGTGCCTAGAAGCCTCACTAATCGCCGTCACCGACACTATAGAACGCAACACTGGAAACTACAAAATTTCAAAAACATTGGCATACATGATACTTAAGCACCACCAACCCAAGAGTCACATGATTTCATCGTCTACCCGTCCTCATCCCAACATGACATTCCTCAGGTCACGTGGGTCACTCACATCTCACTCTCCGCCTATATATGTAATGTCTTTCTACCTCTGTATGTTAGAAGTGATCAAGGTCCCAGGACCGAAACGTTTTCTAATAAATATGTCATAGTGTTTGCTTAAGTGTCTTTCTAAACCAACTTGTCGGTATTTATTACCAAGGTTTATACCAGACTTACAAGTACCTGGAAAAGAAAGGGAAAAATATTTATTATATAAGTTTACCTCTTATACTTGGTTCCAGTCACGGTATTGTCTTTTTTTGTTAGTCATTCGTTCATCATAAGTGAACATATCCCTGCAGCTAGTTCATGATGTACCAGATGCTGCACACCCTGGAATGGATCAATCAGTTAAACAAGCCAGGTTGAAATACTTTCACCCTAGCTTGTTTAACATATTTCAGAGTATGTTAGAAAATATATCAGAGAATGTTAGAAAATAGAGAGTATGTTAGAAAATTCAAGGTTAGCATACATCATAAAGGTAATGTCAGTGGTCTTTATCAAATTCAAGTGTATCCCATCACAGGACTCGCAACAATGGTTTCAAGTTGAAAATATTCAGATTCAGGAAGGATATAGGAAAGCACTGGTTTGGTAATAGAGTTGTGGATGAGTGGAACAAACTCCCAAGTACAGTTATTCAGGCTAAAACGTTGTGTAGTTTTAAAAATAGGATAGATAAATACATGAGTGGGTGTGAGTTGGACCGGACTAGCTTGTGCTGCTGGGTCTGGTGCCGTGCTCCTTCCTTGAGTGGAGGTGGCCAGACTGGCTGGGTCATTGGGCTAATCCGCGGGGGGGGGGGGGTCGGTCATTGGGTTAATCATGGGGGAGACATGGACCTTCTCCGCATGGGTCAGTAGGCCTGTTGCAGTGTTCCTTCTTTCTTATGTTCTTATGTTCTTATTAACTAATTTCCAACGTTCAATCCAAGGAAAAATTATATGTGTGAGGATACACCAATTTGCTAGATACAGTGAGTTATTTCCAATCGTAGATAAAACTGCTGAAAATGTTACCAGAGCATTTAAACAATGAATAATGTGCAAATATACAGTTCCTAAGTCTTTGTAACCAACAATGGTGGTGAGTTTTGTAATGAGATTTTAGAAAAGTTGTGAACTTTGTATAAAATAACTAAATCTACTATTGTTCCTCGCCATCCTTCCAGTAATGATTTAACAGAAAGAACCAATAAGTATTAGATGTGTTAAGAACTACTATAACTCCCCCTGGGACGATGTTCAATATGCGATCACTTCCGCCTACAATATCTCTACAGGAGATACTCCTCACTATTATTTGTGTGGTGTAGATAAACGTTTACCTTATGAGTTGTTATATTCGATTCCTAAGCCTAGTTATAATTATATTTTGTCTCGCACTCGCTTAGCGCAAAGTATTTACAGAAGAATCCGTGAAAAACTTCGCAAATAAACAGAAATTGGCGAAATACAGACGCGTAAAAAAAGTGGTCTTAGGTAGCACTAATAACTTACATGGATAGTCAACTGTGAGTGTGTTGAAGGCTTCACCAGACTCGAACGTCAACTCAGGAGCTGTGAGTTGCGAAGGACAAGTTGACTAACCACACATGAGTTGTCACTCTCAACACTCCTGACAGCAACATTTCTCCTCAAACTGCTAAACAGTCACAAAAGTAAGCAATACAAACAGTAAATACAAAAGCATTCAATAAGCAAAAATAATTTTAAGAATATGGAGATATATTGAAATGAGACATTCCAGAACATTATTTGTAGTGAGACAGTAATACAGAACATTTGAAGGTTAATGCTTGGAAGATACTGGAGGGTCTGGGTCCAAATCCTCACATGGACAGGAGGTTAAAATGAGTCGAGTTTTTTCCTCTTACGACTGGCTAATATTCCTGCTTATGAATCTTTTATTTAACCACTGCTCATTCGAACTAAAAAAAAAATTCTGCGAAGAAAAAAAATGTTAGAGCACTTGTTAATGAGCTGTATTTCGCCAATTTCTTTGTTTTTCTTTGAGAGTTCACAGTTGATGCATTAATGAGGTTGAGTACTGTTCAATATCACTAATGCATAAACTTGTTGGAACTCGTTAGTACATAACAAAACATAATGTGAGCTGAAATTCTACATGGAGTCACTTTGGAGAGAACTACATGCAGTAGAAAAACAAAAAAAGATGCATATAATGGTGTATGTGTCATTCTATCCCAGAGACCTAGAACAGATAAATTTGGATTAGTGTTTCAACAACAGCAGAAGCAATACACTAACAAAGGATCATTTGTATATTAATTTTGCACTCGCTATCAAATATTAGTGTCACATGATTCCCCATCTCTCAAACGTGAAGGAGTTAGATGTATGAGGGTTGGTAGATGTATGAGGCTAAATGATGGTTTATATAATGTTAGTCCCAATGTCATACATACATGAGTAATGTGATGGAAGATTTAAAATCAGTGGAAGCCATGTTTATAGATGATTAGAAAATAATGAGAAGAATACAGACAGGTGATAGCCAGGAAAGACTACAGACGGTCTTGGAGAGGCCCTAACAAGTACAAAGTTTAGAAGACTGAGCATGAACAAAGAAAATCGCAGACAAAGTACTGGAACGAGAGCAATGGCTGTAAACCTCGCAGAGAGAGAAATGCCTCATGGTACGCTTGAGGTGCACATCAAACGAATAACTGCTGGAACAAATGCATTTCTGATAACGCCAAGATAAGCTTCCGAAAACTTCGGCAGGCAGTCATTCCCGACCCAGTATAAGACATACGTCAGGTTCACACTTTACCAAGCATGTAAAGAAGTTGGAAATAGGGATAGATTTGTAACGAGGCTAGTTCCATAACTAAGGAGTATGTCCTACGATTAGAGATTAAGCGAGCAAAATCTGATGACACTAAAGCAGGGATGGCCAATCTATGGCCCATGCACCAAAAGTGGCGCATTGCATGATTAGAAGTGGCACATTGCACCAGTGATAATAATATAAAAAAAGCAAGCCTACTCAGACAAAAAGTATTAACCAATATCCGATTTGTGGAAAAAATTATAACAGAAATTCAAGAAACTTAAAGCTGAAAATGAGTTTTATTGAAAATAAATCTAAAATCTAGCAATCGTTCTTAGTGATTTTTATTACTTCGAGAACATCTTGTAGCGAATGTCATCTTTCACACTAATCTATTTACATTTAAAGTATATTCAGTAAGCCAAGGAACAAACTGCAGTGAACACCCACACCGCCATCTGTTAGCAGCCATCTTAATGATCTAAATCTGAAACTACAGAGCAAGAACAAATTGTTTCCTAGTTTACTAAATGATATCAGTATATTCAAGATGAAGTTAAAACTCGCAGTTTTAAAATTAGGATTTAAGCAAGTTTCCACATTTAAAATAACAGATAATGGAAATTTTACAGAATATAATGAGACAATCAGATTATTGCAAGAGTCATTTGAAAGTCGTTATGGTGATTTTGCTACAGAAGAAGACTGCATACTGGCATTTATGAATCTATTTTCACTTAGTGAATAAAAAATCCTAAAGATGAGTAGTAACAGACAAATGGAACTTATTGATTTGAAAACAAATTCATTATTGAAAATTAAATTTGATGAGCATCCTTGATTCCCAAATGCATCTGAGATAATTAATTTTTTGGCGATCATTTTTCCAGAACTAAGAAAATTGGCCGCTACTGGGTCACTCTTCCTGCTCTATGAGCTTTATCATGCCTCTTCTAAAAGCTATGTATGGATCCTGCCTCCACTACATCACTTCCCAAATTATTCCACTTCCTGACAACTCTGTGACTGAAAAATTCCTTTAGAACATAAGAACAAAAGAAAGAAGGAACACTGCAGCAAGCCTACTGGCCCATGTGGGGCAGGTCCATGTCAGCCCCCGGCTTAGACCAATGGCCCACCCAGTCAGGTCACCTACATTTAAGGAAGGGGCACGACATCTGACCCAGTAGCACAAACTAGTCAGGTCCAACTCACACCCACCCACACCCATTCATCTATTTATCTAACCAATTTTTAAAACTATACAACGTCTTAGCTTCTATGACGGTACTCGGGAGTTTGTTCCACTCATCCACAACTTTATTACCAAACCAGTGCTTTCCTATATCCTTCCTGAATCTGAATTTTTCCAGCTTAAAGCCATTGCTGTGAGTTCTGTCTAGGCTAGATATTTTTAGCATGCTATTTACATCTCCTTTATTCATTGCTGTTTTCCATTTATACACCTCAACTTCCTAACATCCCTGAGTCATCTGAGTCTTCAACTAACAACTGTGATCCCTTGTTGCTGTGTCCCATCTCTGGAACACCCTGTCTCTGTCCACCTTGTCGATTCATCTCAGTATTTTATATGTCGTTAGCATATCCCCCCTATCTCTCCTGTCTTTCAGTGTCGTCAGGTCGATTTCCCTTAATCTCTGCACTTTCTCCAATTTCTTGTCATGCTGAGCCTCGCGCATGCCGTATACTGTGTCGTGAATGCCTCTTTTTTGAGGTTTTCCTAAACTAAGCTTGTCAGCAGAGCAGTTGCTGCAGCAGCTATTGGGCTGATGTGTGGCTCTGGCGGTAAGTCCTATACAATACTTTCCCTGAGGCATTTCTCTTTGAGTGAGGTTTGCATCCTTTGCCCCCCAGAGCCTGTAATCTGGAAATTCTTATATTTACAAAAGGAAGCAGACAGGAAGCGTTGAACTACTGAAGAATATAACCCTACTATAGCTGTCTCATTAGCTAGATTGCGATATCTATGTACCTAAGGACCGCATTCAGCAACAGCATGAATGTTAAGATTGTTAAAATTGCATATATATATATATATATATATATATATATATATATATATATATATATATATATATATATATATATATATATATATATATATATATAGGTAGTAGGTTGGTAGACAGCAACCACCCAGGGAAGTACTACCGTCCTGCCAGATGACTGTGAAACAGAAACCTGTAACTGTTTTGCATGTGGTAGGATTGCTGTTTTCTTTTTCTGTCTCATAAACACGCTAGATAACAGGGATGTCTTGCTACTCCTACTTACACTTTGGTCACACTTCACAGACACGCACATGCATATATATATATATACATACATCTAGGTTTTTCTCCTTTTCCTAAATAGCTCTTGTTCTTCTTTATTTCTTCTATTGTCCATGGGGAAGTGGAAAAGAATCTTTCCTCCGTAAGCCATGCGTGTCGTATGAGGCGACTAAAATGCCGGGAACAATGGGCTAGTAACCCCTTCTCCTGTAGACATTTACTAAAAAAGAGAAGAAGAAAAACTTTATAAAACTGGGATGCTTAAATGTGCGTGGATGTAGTGCGGATGACAAGAAACAGATGATTTCTGATGTTATGAATGAAAAGAAGTTGGATGTCCTGGCCCTAAGCGAAACAAAGCTGAAGGGGATAGGGGAGTTTCAGTGGGGGGAAATAAATGGGATTAAATCTGGAGTATCTGAGAGAGTTAGAGCAAAGGAAGGGGTAGCAGTAATGTTGAATGATCAGTTATGGAAGGAGAAAAGAGAATATGAATGTGTAAATTCAAGAATTATGTGGATTAAAGTAAAGGTTGGATGCGAGAAGTGGGTCATAATAAGCGTGTATGCACCTGGAGAAGAGAGGAATGCAGAGGAGAGAGAGAGATTTTGGGAGATGTTAAGTGAATGTATAGAAGCCTTTGAACCAAGTGAGAGAGTAATTGTGGTAGGGGACCTGAATGCTAAAGTAGGAGAAACTTTTAGAGAGGGTGTGGTAGGTAAGTTTGGGGTGTCAGGTGTAAATGATAAAGGGAGCCCTTTGATTGAACTTTGTATATAAAGGGGTTTAGTTATAGGTAATACATATTTTAAGAAAAAGTGGATAAATAAGTATACAAGATATGATGTAGGGCGAAATGACAGTAGTTTGTTGGATTATGTATTGGTAGATAAAAGATTGTTGAGTAGACTTCAGGATGTACATGTTTATAGAGGGGCCACAGATATATCAGATCACTTTCTAGTTGTAGCTACACCGAGAGTAAAAGGTAGATGGGATACAAGGAGAATAGAAGTATCAGGGAAGACAGAGGTGAAGGTTTATAAACTAAAAGAGGAGGCAGTTAGGGTAAGATATAAACAGCTATTGGAGGATAGATGGGCTAATGAGAGCATAGGCAATGGGGTCGAAGAGGTATGGGGTAGGTTTAAAAATGTAGTGTTAGAGTGTTCAGCAGAAGTTTGTGGTTACAGGAAAGTGGTTGCGGGAGGGAAGAGGAGCGATCGGTGGAATGATAATGTAAAGAGAGTAGTAAGGGAGAAAAAGTTAGCATATGAGAAGTTTTTACAAAGTAGAAGTGATGCAAGGAGGGAAGAGTATATGGAGAAAAAGAGAGAGGTTAAGAGAGTGGTGAAGCAATGTAAAAAGAGAGCAAATGAGAGAGTGGGTGAGATGTTATCAACAAATTTTGTTGAAAATAAGAAAAAGTTTTGGAGTGAGATTAACAAGTTAAGAAAGCCTAGAGAACAAATGGATTTGTCAGTTAAAAATAGGAGAGGAGAGTTATTAAATGGAGAGTTGGAGGTATTGGGAAGATGGAGGGAATATTTTGAAGAATTGTTAAATGTTGATGAAGATAGGGAAGCTGTGATTTCGTGTATAGGACAAGGAGGAATAACATCTTGTAGGAGTGAGGAAGAGCCAGTTGTGAGTGTGGGGGAAGTTCGTGAGGCAGTAGGTAAAATGAAAGGGGGTAAGGCAGCCGGGATTGATGGGATAAAGATAGAAATGATAAAAAGCAGGTGGGGATATAGTTTTGGAGTGGTTGGTGCAATTATTTAATAAATGTATGGAAGAGGGTAAGGTACCCAGGGATTGGCAGAGAGCATGCATAGTTCCTTTGTATAAATTCAAAGGGGATAAAAGAGAGTGCAAAAATTATAGGTGGATAAGTCTGCTGAGTATACCTGGTAAAGTGTATGGTAGAGTTATTATTGAAAGAATTAAGAGTAAGACGGAGAATAGGATAGCAGATGAACAAGGAGGCTTTAGGAAAGGTAGGGGGTGTGTGGACCAGGTGTTTACAGTGAAACATGTAAGTGAACAGTATTTAGATAAGGCTAAAGAGGTCTTTGTGGCATTTATGGATTTGGAAAAGGCGTATGACAGGGTGGATAGGGGGGCAATGTGGCAGATGTTGCAAGTGTATGGTGTAGAAGGTAGGTTACTGAAAGCAGTGAAGAGTTTTTACGAGGATAGTGAGGCTCAAGTTAGAGTATGTAGGAAAGAGGGAAATTTTTTCCCAGTAAAAGTAGGCCTTAGACAAGGATGTGTGATGTCACCGTGGTTGTTTAATATATTTATAGATGGGGTTGTAAGAGAAATAAATGCGAGTTTCTTGGCAAGAGGCGTGGAGTTAAAAGATAAAGAATCACACACAAAGTGGGAGTTGTCACAGCTGCTCTTTGCTGATCGCACTGTGCTCTTGGGTGATTCTGAAGAGAAGTTGCAGAGATTGGTGGATGAATTTGGTAGGGTGTGCTAAAGAAGAAAATTGAAGGTGAATACAGGAAAGAGTAAGGTTATGAGGATAACAAAAAGGTTAGGTGATGAAAGATTGAATATCAGATTGGAGGGAGAGAGTATGGAGCAGGTGAATGTATTCAGATATTTGGGAGTGGACGTGTCAGCGGATGGGTCTATGAAAGATGAGGTGAATCATAGAATTGATGAGGGGAAAAGAGTGAGTGGTGCACTTAGGAGTCTGTGGAGACAAAGAACTTTGTTCTTGGAGGCAAAGAGGGGAATGTATGAGAGCATAGTTTTACCAACGCTCTTATATGGGTGTGAAGCATGGGTGATGAATGTTGCAGCGAGGAGAAGGCTGGAGGCAGTGGAGATGTCATGTATGAGGGCAATGTGTGGTGTGAATATAATGCAGAGAATTCGTAGTTTGAAAGTTAGGAGGAGGTGCGGGATTACCAAAACTGTTGTCCAGAGGGCTGAGGAAGGGTTGTTGAGGTGGTTCGGACATGTAGAGAGAATGGAGCGAAACAGAATGACTTCAAGAGTGTATCAGTCTGTAGTGGAAGGAAGGCGGGGTAGGGGTCGGCCTAGGAAAGGTTGGAGAGAGGGGGTAAAGGAGGTTTTGTGTGCGAGGGGCTTGGACTTCCAGCAGGCATGCGTGAGCGTGTTTGATAGGAGTGAATGGAGACAAATGGTTTTTAATACTTGACGTGCTGTTGGAGTGTGAGCAAAGTAACATTTATGAAGGGGTTCAGGGAAACCGGCAGGCCGGACTTGAGTCCTGGAGATGGGAAGTACAGTGCCTGCACTCTGAAGGAGCGGTGTTAATGTTGCAGTTTAAAAACTGTAGTGTAAACCACCCTTCTGGCAAGACAGTGATGGAGTGAATGATGGTGAAAGTTTTTCTTTTTCGGGCCACCCTGCCTTGGTGGGAATCGGCCAGTGTGATAATAAAAATAATAATAATATATATATATATATATATATATATATATATATATATATATATATATATATATATATATATATATATATATATATATATATATATATATGAGAGAGAGAGAGATCTTAAAATAAATTTAAATACTTTACTTGGGTCATATAAACAAGGATTACAACGACAACAATGATGACTATAAATCTGCCGAGGAACAAGTTACCTCAGAGCACTGTTCCCGAAGATATATACTAAATGTGTTTAACATTATAGGTAAATAAATAATTTATTTATATCACTTTTAATGTCTGAGAAATATTTTTTAAATACGATGCATACATGCAGTAACCCATACAGTAAATAATGAGACAGCGTATAATGCATTATAGAAGAAATACAACATGGTGAGTACACACACACACACACACACACACACACACACACACACACACACACACACACACACACACACACACACACAGAAGTAGAGCGGTAGTGAGGGATAACTTCA
The DNA here is from genome assembly GCF_038502225.1 of Cherax quadricarinatus. NCBI lineage: Eukaryota > Metazoa > Arthropoda > Malacostraca > Decapoda > Parastacidae > Cherax > Cherax quadricarinatus. Next base: position 46,918 of record NW_027195824.1, read on the forward strand.
CACACTTAAGCTGTGACAAGTTAAATTTTACAACCTAGCTACTTTCTGTATTTTATAAGTAGAATCATAAGTGTTAGAAGTATTGGTAAGCTTAGAACTACTGGTATTTACCGGTATTTATTAGCAGTATGAATGCTTAGAAGCGGGGGCACACACACACATACACACACACACACACACACACACACACACACACACACACACACACACACACACACACACACACACACACAGGAACAAGCACTTGTGAGCTGTAGTACACACGCAAACACACACACATACACAGGATTTCACACCTTCCTGTGAACTGACCATCTATTTTTCCCTTCTCACTCTCCCCCTCTCCTACCCTTCCCTTCTCTCTCTCTCTCCCCCTCTCTCTCTCTCTCTCTCTCCACCTTTTTCCTTCTCACTCTCCCCCTCTCTCCTACCTGCCCTTCTCTCTCTCTCTCTCTCTCTCTCTCTCTCTCTCTCTCTCTCTCTCTCTCTCTCTCTCCCCCTTTCCCTTCTCACTCTCCCCCTCTCTCCTTCTACCTTTCCCTTCTCTCTCTCTCTCTCTCACTAAAAAAAAAATGGTGGGGACTCGCAGGAATCAGGGATCAGATGACAATGGTACTGGTAGGGAGGAATGGATGGAGGAGCAGTGGAAAAGGATGGAAGAAGAGTGGGAGAGAAAATTAGGGAAGCTTTCTGAAGAAATGGAGAAAGAGCTCCCTGTGAAATTGGAAAAGAGGTTGGAGAAGGAGACAAAGAAGTGGGAGGCACAAGTCGAAACTGCAGTAGCCAGGACAAGGGCCCTAGAAGTTGAGATAAATATGCTGAAGCGAGTTGCAGGGGCAGTAACAAGAGAAGACATAGCATATGAAGCTGAGAGGCCGAACACGAAGGAAGGAGTAATGAATTATGCTAAGGTCATATCAGCCTGCGAAGAAGGGCCAAGGAGTGAAAGGGAAGAACAGCTGGGTGCAGATGGAGAGGGAGATAGGTCAAATGCTGAGGCACAACCATGCTATCAAGAGCCACTGGAAAAATCAAGGGAGAAAATGACCACATACACGCAGGATCCAGAGTCACTGAGGGTGAGGCAATGGGAGGAAGAAAGAGCAAAATCAGTGTTTATCCATGGGCTTCAGGAGAGAGAGGAAAGGACACACACTGAAAGACGGCAGGAAGAAAGAAAGGAGATTGAGAAAATCATCACGGAAATAGATGAAGAAGAGATGGACAAGGTTGTAAATTTTCAGAGAATAGGGGGGTACTCGAAGGGGAGAAACCGACTGATCAAGCTGATTCTCAGGATGGAAATAGTGCGGAACAGGATCCTCCAAGTGAAACCATGGTTGAAATACTCGGAAGAGTACAAGAGGATGTTCTAGACCGAGACAGAGCGACAGCAGCTGAGGGAGAAGACAAAAAAGCGAAAGGAGCTAGGAAAGGAGACAAGGATAGAACCAGCAGAGGTCAGCCAGAGCAGAACAGAGCAGCAAGGGCAAACACACACACAACTATCCTCAGAACCCCACAACCTATCACACCATCCCAACACACACTACGATCCATACCCATAGCTTCCACCCAACACCGAGCTATAGAATAACACAGTATGCTATCAGGTCTCCCACCCTCACAGGCCCCCAAACCACAGTGTTGGAAAGGAAACTGAAGGTATGGTACACAAACGCTTAAAGCTATGTATGGATCCTGCCTCCACTACATCGCTTCCCAAACTATTCCACTTACTGACTACTCTGTGGCTGAAGAAATACTTCCGAACATCCCTGTGATTCATCTGTGTCTTCAACTTCCAACTGTGTCCCCTTGTTACTGTGTCCAATCTCTGGAACATTCTGTCTTTGTCCACCTTGTCAATTCCTCTCAATATTTTGTATGTCGTTATCATGTCCCCCCTATCTCTCCTGTCCTCCAGTGTCGTCAGGTTGATTTCCCTTAACCTCTCCTCGTAGGACATACCTCTTAACTCTGGGACTAGTCTTGTTGCAAACCTTTGCACTTTCTCTAGTTTCTTTACGTGCTTGGCTAGGTGTGGGTTCCAAACTGGTGCCGCATACTCCTGTATTACAAACCTACTGGAGTTCTACGAGAAGTAAAACAGAAGAGAGAGGGATGGGTAGAGAGCATCTTCTTTTATTACAAGAAGACTTTGCAGACAATAGCACACAAGAGACTGGTTGAAAAGCTAGAGAAACAGGCACAAAAAAACAGGGAAAATATTGCACTGGATCAGGGTATACCTAAAAGGAAGGAAACAAAGTGTGTTGGTACGTGGTTAAGCGTTAGAGTGGCGCATGGTCGAGTGGGGTTTCACAAGGGTCAGTCCTAGGCCCGGTGTTGTTTCCAAAATGTGAATGACATGACAGAAAGACTAGATACAGAGGCGACCCTGTTTGCAGGCGGTGTGAAGCTAATGAAGGGAATACAAGTGTGTGAGGATCGAGTAAGCCAACAAGGAGATTTGGACAGGCTGTAAGCCTGGTCCGGCAAATAGCTCCTGCAGTTTAATAATACCAACAAGTGCAAAGTCATGAAGTTTGGGGAAGGACAAAGAAGACCGCAGACGGAGTACAGTCTAGGAGGTCAAAGGCTGCAAAACTCATTTAAGGAAAACGATCTTGGGGGTGAGCATCATACCGAGCACATCTGAGGCGCACATCAACCAAATAACGACTGCAGCATATGGGCGCCTGGCAAACCTAAGAGCAGCATTCCGACATCTAAATAAGGAATCATTCAGGACCCTGTATATTGTGTACAATGGGCCCATATTGGAATATGCGGCACCATTTTGAAATCTTCACCTAGCCAGGCATGTAAGGAAACTAGAGAAAGTGCAAAGGTTTGCTAAGGAGTATGTCTTACGAGGAGAGGTTAAGGGAAATCGACCTGACGACACTAGAAGACAGGAGAGATAAGAGGGGATGTGATAACAACATATAAAATACTGAGAGGAATCGACAAGGTGGGCAGAGGCAAGATGTTCCAGAGATGGGACACAGCAACAAGGGGTCACAGTTGGAAGTTGAAGACTCAGATGAATGACAGGGATGTTAGGAAGTATTTCTTCA